>NW_010973041.1:552258-580121 GCF_000737465.1 Haliaeetus leucocephalus
AAGTCCTCTGAGGAGCAGCTGAGGCAGCTGGGGTTGTTTAGTCTGAAGAAAAGGAGGCTGAGGGGAGACCTTATCGCTCTCTACAACTACCTGAAGGAGGTTGTAGCGAGGTAGGCATTGGTCTCTTCTCCCAAGTAACAAGAGATAGGACAAGAGGAAATGGCCTCAAGTTGCACCAGGGGAACTTTAGGTCAGATATTAGGAAAAATGTCTTCAGTGAAAGGATTATCAAGCACTGACACAGGCTGCCCAGGGAAGAGGTTGAGTCACCATCCCTGGAGGTATTTAAAAGATGTGTAGATGTGGCACTTAGGGACATGGTTTAGTGGCGAACTTGGCAGTGTTAGGTTTGCGGTCGGACTCGATGATCTTAAAGGTCTTTTCCAACCTAAATGATTCTATGATTCTATTTTCCTAGACCTTTGCAACAAATTTCCTCGAGAAGACTGGAATAAGCCAGTGGTAGCCACTACGAATAAAAAGACTTTGTACACAGTTCTGCCATATTCCCATGCATTTGCAGATCACCCCATGTTTCCAGGCAAGCTTTCAGGGACTGAGAAACAAAGGATGTCCAAGACCCTCTAGCCTTTGTGAAATTTCCTCTCCCACCTCTGAGTCTTGCTTTGGCTGCTCTGCTGCTTCTTGGAGGATTTTGTTTCTGCATGAGCTGCAGGTTCCCAGGTCCAGGCTGTGGCTGTTGCCTCTTTCTCTGCCTGCAATTTCTGTAGTCTCTGGAGCATTCTTTCCAGAGCAGCAGCACTAGTTCTGCTGTAGAGAGTCTCACGTGACTTAGTCTTCACAAGGACTTAATAGCGTTATGACCAGAGGGGCCATAGTGGGGTAGAGGGGAGGAAGGAACAGATGGCATAAATGCTGTCCATCATGTGACTTACTTATTCTAGCCTTACATTCTTAACCTGACAAATGTACCATGTTCTTCCTTTGGTATGAGTTGCTAGAACAAAGCCTGGTTTGTTTGTTTGCTTTTAAGTAATAGGTTCCTAGATGTTACATATCCTGAGTCATGTTTAGACAGATGTAATTTCATAATGATCTTGATTTTTATTTATTTATTAAAGATACATGACCTGCAAATGAAGGAAAAGGTATTACGAGACTCCAGGAAGAAAGAAACAAGAAGTAAGGTAGTGGAAGGGAAAAAAAATCTTCTGTGTGGAAAATGCAAAGCGTATGCCTGCAGTACAGATGACATCAGAGTTATAAAGGTATGTGTCTGTATGGAAACCTACATCCGTGAACACCAGGGAAGTCAACATTATTGAACTAACAGCAGTGTTTATTAGTGTGGAAAGCAGGCTATTTTGTGCAAACTGGAGCAGAAAAAAATTCTGAGTAAATCGGAAAGCCACAGGACCAGTCATAACTACTTCTGTAGCATGTTATGATGGTAGTTGATGATATCCAGGGTGTGCAAATATGTGATATGACAGGAATCACTTCAGTTTTCCTGAACCCCCTTCTATTAGAAACTGATGAATTTTGTGGAAAATCATGTGATCTTCAATGACATAACCTATTCGTATAACTGCTGGGTATTTACTTTCCCGATTAGCACAAGATTGGGAGTCTTCCTGCAGTTGAGACATTTCTCCCACCATTTCTGTTGATTGCAAATTATCCATACAAAGTACTGAGATCAGCTCACTGTTTAGCTCCTTGGCTTATGGGCCAGTTTTCAGTTTTGAAAGGCAGGGCAAAGCATGGTTTTACAAGAGGAGCCCTTTAATTCTTCAGTATTACTTTGTTTTCCATTCTTTAGGTAGTTCACATTGCTTCGATGTATCTCATGGTGACATTTTTATTGTAATCTTTCTGAACTTGAAGAATTTCTCTGCAGGCCCAAGAAGCCAATACTCTAGACATGGAAAGTGGTGATCATGAAAGAGAGCCTTTTCTGGGCACTTTGAGCCTTTCTAGTGCTGAAATTTGTTCTTCTGAAGCTTCTATTTGTGCTGCTCTGAAAAGTACAGTTGTAATGTGATAAAGGGCTTCAGGCCACAGCTGAGCATTACAGAATGCTTGCCTTCAGCCACTTCCCTTTTTAATCAAGAATATCTTTTTTTTGTTTTTACCAGCTGCTTTTGGAACGTAGATGGAGTTCACTACTCCTCTGCATAGGGAATATCCACAGGCAAGGATTTGGGAATAACTCAGCCTTGTGAAAACCTAGTTACACTTCTTTGACAAATAACAAGGGATATCTAATATGCACCTCTGACTGTTACTCCATTTTGTGCTGCTGGCTTATCACCTATACCTGGGCAAATAGATCCGAGAGTTCAGAAAACTCTTCAGGAAGAATTTTTGCTTAGTACTCTGCAAATAACCCCTCACAATATTTTAAATAATCCCTACAAACCGAGTTCTGTCATAGTTCAGCCTACATATTTAATTCAAGTTGGATATCAAGGAAGAACTAGCATTTTCAGACTCCAGCTCAAATTGTACATATGCTTTCAAATTAAGTTTTTAATTTTTTTTTTAATCTTTAATTATATATGTTATAAACAACAACTGTTACTCCTTTACCTTGTTAGGCTTACTTTTTTCTACCATTCCAATGTAATTGCATCACCCCTCATGGAAGGCTGGGGTCATACAGTTAAAATAAGTGAGAAGCAGGAGTCTTTCAAGTTGTCTGTTGTCTGGGTGACTCTGTTATTTTACGCAAAAGGCTCAAATACTGCAAGCATGGCTTTTAGAGAATCTAAGTAAGTTCAAATATGTGTAAGCTAGTGACTTGTGATATATAGTTATTTGGGGTTTGATAAGACCAGGCCTGGGCCTTTCTAGTACCTGGTATTTAATGAATGGGGAAAAAAGAGCGATGAGCCAAGGGGGCTGGAAGGTGAGCCTCCTTAATGACAGGAAGCACCTTACCAGGGAAATGGTATTTGTGAGGGGAAGGTGAATGTCAGGGAAAAAATGAGGAATGGTGTTTCTACTATTAAGTGCTTCTGGCATGTGTTGTTTCAGGAATCTCATCACACTGTCCTAGGAGATGCGTTCAAGGAGCGTTACATAACAAAGCCTCACCATAAACCAGTCCAGTTTGATTGTTTTGAGAAAAAAAGCAAGATGTATTGCCAAAATACTAATTGCCAGCATGACTGGGGAATCATAGTGAAGTACAAGACATTTGATAATCTACCAGTGATCAAAATCAAAAGTTTTGTATTAGAGAATGTTGAAACTGGGACACAAATGGATTTTCAGAAATGGAAGAATATTAATTTCTCTTTGAAGAATTTTGATGTTGAAGAAACATCCAGCTGAACTCAGCATTTTAATGCATGTATCACCCTACTGCACCAAGATGAAATAGTGGATAATCTCTTTCCATGTATAAAAAGTTCTTGTTCTTTATGCTGTTGGATATACTAGGCCCCCTCATCAGCATCTGGCTAGATTAAAAAAGGCTAGTATGGCCACTAAAAAAAAAATCTGCTATCTAATTAAATGTTTCACAAGAAGTTTTAATATAAGCATGGACAAAAATTGCTCTAAGCATCTAGATTTTAATCTTTGCTGCTACGAAGAAGCTGGTCTGAAAAATACAAAATCAAGCTGAATGACTTATTAAACATCTGATTTTAGGTGACAGGCCACAACTTCAAGCATTTCTGTGTGAATCAGAATCTTCTTTGTTACCAGTTAGTTCTTGTTGGATTGCACCTCCAAGCAGACAACATGGCTTATACAGACACTTTAAGCACTACTTTAGCTACTTTTAAAGCTTTTTAAAAAAATTACTTTTAATGCTCTAGGCATTTTGGTATATAGAAAATTAAGAGAAAATGTCCAGTAACTTTTTGGTAAGGAAGATATTGCATGTTTTAAATCCATCTTTAATAGAGAATGCTTCTGCAACAGTCTGACAAAAGCAGTAGGGCTTCACAGAGCCCTCCTGGAGGAGGCATCTTAGGATTAAAATGGTAGCACTGTTTTCTTCTATCACTGCATGTTTGTCAAGTTGCTGAAGTTGCAGAATGGACACCTTTCTATGTGTTGCTTAACTGAACAAGCCCCAAGGAGGACAACCAGTGCTCTGTAAGATGGGTGAAGGCTTAATTTAGATGGTGATTAGCATTTACCCTGATGTCCTGTCTCATGAATTAGCTTCTGAAATCTCTCAAGACATTAATATTAATTCTGCAGATTTCCTGTCAGAGCTGATCTAGAATTGGAACAAAGTCTAGGCATTAGTGTCTTTAAATCCCTCCTCCCCATCCAGATCCCAGACTTGTCTCAGGAAAACAGAAATTGCTACACACACAGTTAAAAAACCTGGTGTCCTGGTTTCAGCTGGGATAGTTAATTTTCTTTCTAGTATTTACTACGAGAAGAATGTGGATAACACACTGACGTTTTCAGTTGTTGCTAAGTAGTGTTTAGACTAAGTCAAGGATTTTTCAGCTTCTTATGCCCAGCCAGCAAGAAGGCTGGAGGGGCACATGAAGTTGGGAGGGGACACAGCCAGGACACCTGACCCAAACTGGCCAAAGGAATATTCCGGACCATGTGATGTCATGCCCAGTATATAAACTGAGGGGAGTTGGCTGCGGGGGGTGGATTGCTGCTCAGGAACTAACTGGGCATCAGTTGATGAGTGGTGAGCAATTGCATTGTTCATCACTTGTTTTGTATATTCCAATCCTTTTATTATTAGTACTGTAATTTTATTATTATTATCATTATTATTGTCTTCCTCTCTGTCCTATTAAACTGTCTTTATCTCAACCCACAAGTTTTACTTTTTTTTTTCTTCTGATTCTCTCCCCATCCCACTGGGTGGGGGGGAATTGAGCGAGCAGCTGCATGGTGCTTAGTTGCTGGCCGAGGTTAAACTTGTACACTTTAAAGCACTTGCTGATTCTATGTATCTTCAGTGAGCTTAATCTTCAATATTTGTGGAACCAAGATCAAATATATTTTCAGTTCACTTTATGCATTTGATAGTGTAATAACATACGTATGTAGAAGAATTATGTGTCTGAAAGACCTGAACTCTGAAGAAAACAAACCACCTTTAACAGGAACCTAACTCAGAGTCCAAAAATTACTTAAACTACCTAAACCCTACTCAGTGAGACTTGCAGTGTTCTTTTAAACAGTGTTATGTGGTATTAAAAGCAAAACAACTTTTTAAGCACTGCTTCATGTTCCATCCCAGTCCATGCCTTTTACTTTGAAAGCTGTATGCACCATACAGGAAGCCTGAATCTGTCCTACAGAAACTTACTCTGTGCTTAGTTTTTACCTAGTAAATTCACTGTTCTTAGAGCTGCTTCCAAAAAGGAAACACAGAACAATGCATAAAGATGATTTATGGTTGGATGATGCCTCCCCTCCAAAAATACTAGAAACAAAGATTTTGAAAAAGGCTTGTTTAGCAAAAAGGCTGGTTTAGCACTTTAAAATGAAAAGTACCTGGAAAACCACAGTCCTTGAGTATGTTTGCTGTGTGAAAGGGCCATCTACTTTGGGACTCTTGGCATAAAAAATAATCAGTCTTAAGTTTCACAGCTTATAGTAATAACTACTGGGAAGTTAAGGGGTTGGAAGAGTTTTGGTCTCTTCCTATTGTTTGAATGCAAGGACTGCAGACTAAAACAACTCTACAGTTCAGCCTAAATGAGTGTAATAAAGGTTGATGAGGTAACACATTAATCAGAATTCAACTTCATACAACAAGCCTACCTTCAGTACCCAGTGGAGATAGGAGGGTGGGTAAGAACACCAGCACTCTATTTGGCCTTTGAGAATATCTGAATTTTTTTTTCAATGGAACCAGAAGTTGCATATTTGTTATCAAATAATGCTCAAGATTATGACCATATTAATAGCTCTCTGTTAAGATGTTGCACAGAATAACAGCTGCAGCTGGGAGGGACCTCTAGAGGTCATCTTGTCACCTACAACAACTTGCCCAGTACCATGTCCAGACAGCATCTGAATACCTCACAAGGATGGAGACACCACAACCTCTCTGGGCAATCTTTTCCAGTCAGTGCTTGGTCACCCTCACAGTAAAGAAGTGTTTCCTGGTGTTCAGAGGAAACCTCCTCTGTTTCAGTTTGTGCCCATTGCTTCTTGCCCTGTTATTAGACACCGCTGTAAAGAGGCTGGCTGCATCTTCTTTGTGCCCTCCATTCAGATACTTGTACATAAACAACAGAGATGTCCCTGAGCCTCCTCTTCACTGGGCTAAACAGTCCCAGCTTTCTTAGCTTGTCCTCATATGACAGATGCTCCAGATCCTGCAACATCTTAGTGGGCCTCTGCTGGATTCTCTAGAAGAGCTCTGTGTGTTGTAATCAAGCAAGAATACCTTGTTGTAGGTACAGTGCCATCTCTATCCCCTCCTGAAGCCTCTTGACTTCTTTCAGAACTATTTTCATTGTTCTGGAGCCGACTGCTCCAAAAATACATTAAGAAATTACTTTGAAAGAATTTCTCCATTATGTTAATTGTTGTGGCAGTTGCTCTAAAGATAGTTAAGAGTAAGAATTAGTACTATAACCTTGTTTGTCTCCGAGTAAGAGGATATTTGTTATCACTGTAAATAGATTCATGTGGTATTGTGGATTGGGCAGTCACTGACTTCAGTGAATGCATTAGTGTAATCACTGGTTGCCAACTGCCATAAAAATTGCTGACAAGGATCTTGAAATTGTGGTAGATGATTGTCTTCTTGAGGACACAAAACAGAGGGAAGTACATTACAGCAGTATTCTGTTGGGTTACAGAAGACTGCCAGTGTCTGACAGGTTTTTTTATTATTCATCCTGTCTAATGCAGATTATTCAAAGAAACAAGAATTAAAATACGAGAAGTCAAGACTTATATGACTGCTCCTACAGGGAAAATGAGAAGAGTTTAAAGTCAAAGCTTTGTTGTGCATCTTGGAACGAAGGATAACATGACAAAACCCAACAAACTTCTTGAAAATAAATTTAATTTTATCCATTAGAAATATTATCCCCAATAGGTCCACCTTTCCACAAAGGCTTAGATTTTAACAAACAAAGTTCACATTTTTTAAAATTAATAAACAGCTAAATAATTAATTTTGGTATTAGATTCAGATTCTGGTCAACTGAATAAGAAAGCAAGTCAATATCAGGTAATCAGGAAGGAAAGGAAATTATTTTTTATACTGTCAGTTAATTTTTGGACCACTGATAGTCAATCTAAATGGACCAAATATATGAAATCAGCACATGATCTTCAACAGTTCCACAGCTTCCAGCAGTATTTTAATGACTTTTGCACTGTATTCTAAGGTAAGTCAAGCCAACCACCATATAAAACAAATAATAAAAGCTGTTTACTTTAAGTGGGCAAGCGTGTCCAGTTTCCTAATACACAGAATAATTCAGCATTGTAAACAAGCCTTCTAATACAATGCATGAACAAACTGTTCACTTTATGGTTCATGCTTTCAAGTTTATGATTACCATAGTTTTATTGTGCTCACCAGAAGCAGGCTTGTACCTGGATGTTTTTGCTTAATGTTTTTGATTAGGAAGCCATCTTACGGATCATGTAGTTCAGAATGCCACCATTGTGGAAGTAAGTGAGCTCCACGTCAGTGTCAAATCTCATGATGGCATGAAAGGTTTTCCCAGCATCCAGCTGTTGGGGTCAAAGAAAGTCATTCAAGCAGCAGAACCTTCCACATGTTGCATAACATCATAGTAAAATAAGGACTATTATGATAGTTTTGCCATCTTAAGAAATTGTAATAGAAAGCTAAAGTGAACAGGCACTGGACACAGCATTTCTTTCCACACTAGACTACAGCAAGCTGCTTAAGAGGAAAGCAGTTTAAAACAGACAGCATTGCATTTTCTGCCTCATTTAGATTTATTGTGGATATGCCTAGAGACATGAAAGCTGACCATCCTTTCAAGCGGTTATACTAATTCTTGATGTTGTTCTATGTAGTCGTTCTTCTGGCTTAGGTACAACAGCAATAATAATTTAATCAGCTTTCTCTGAGGCGTAGTGTTTGGGAATCACAAAAGCACAGACAAGTGCATGAAGTGAATAAAACCATTCTGTTTTACTGAAGACCCCTCTAGTCAGGTAATTCCAGATGAATGCACAATGTTCATCAGCTAATAAGCTGACCAGCTCTTTGGGATCTATACTTTCTCCATTTCAGGGCAGTTAATGAGTCACATGTAAACAACTACTGTTAGAAACTAATCCAGGGAGACCAGCTGCATTAAATGAACATGCAGTAAGTAGATTGTTTTGCTAAACACAGTAAAAAAGCAGAGTTTGATGCTATTAGGTTAAGTCAGTTTTACAGATACTCCAATGAAGAATAAACCAAATTTTTATTGTAGATTATATTTTTCAAAAAGGGGCATAGGTTTGGAGGCAAAGCTAGACAAAAAGCGGTCTTTCAAATACAGGGGTTGAAGTTTAACTAGATTTTATGCCGGGCATGCTTAGACTTCATACTGAATGTTGCAGTGTACAATATTCTGTCAGTTAAATTGTCAATGAATTATTTTAAACTGGTTTAAATACATTAGTTTAATTTATTTAATACTTACTGTTCACTTTCTGTTGTGCTTCAAATGTTTAACTGAGACGAAAAATTATAGTGGACTTTGAAAGACTGGTCCAAAATACAAGACTGCTTTGTGCTAAATAAAACAGTCTGGGCTGTTTTTTTAAATAAAAAATGCTGCTTTTATATCCCATCATGTGAATCCCTGTTAGAACGACTGTTTCCATCCCCTTCACCATCTCAATTCTTCTCCCTTCCTCAAGTGAGGGAAGCTTACTGCCATTATGAAAGCACATTGTTTGAAGAGACAGTTAATATTGAGTGAAATTACAGTGATTCAGAAAATTCAGCCCTTAGCTGTCTCATACCTTAATCTGGATGTTCATCTGTGGTTTTAGTTTTTCAGGAATGATAATCGTGTAACGCTCCCGTCCAGTGAGTCCTAAAGACCTTGCATCCTCTCCAGGCAAATATTGCAGAGGAATCACTCCCATCCCTACTAAGTTGCTTCGATGGATTCTCTCATAGCTTTCAGCAAGCACAGCCTTGACACCCTGGGAAATACACAACAGGTACAGTTATCTCCATGGTTTAGGACAGTCCCTCTGTGCTCATAGAAAGGAAATTGGTACATTTATGGCCCCGTCCATTTAATTTACCAGCTACTCTTAGAGTCAGCAGGTCAGTCCAACAGTGGACTGTCCAGGATGACTTGATTATATGTTAACTTTCAAACATCTTTAAAAGAAGCCTGACTGTCAAAAAATTACATATGCTTCCTCGGGAATCCTGCATACTTCTCCATAACTCTTGCTAATTCAGTGTTGCCTTCCTACACTACAAGCTCCAGGATGCAGTTTAATTAATTTCTAAATTTTTACACGTTAATGTAAACTCTACTGTCGCTCTTGGAGGCAGCTAAGAATTCAAAATAGCTCTTGCTACCAAAAGTGAGAATGAGCTACCCCAGATGTTGGTCATGAGCTAGTCTTCCTGACAAATGAATGCACTTTTAAGTACTGTCATCCTTCTAGTTTACTGTAGTCACTCACCAAGAGGAATGGTCCTTTAGCTGCCCAGTCTCTGGAACTTCCTGCACCATATTCCTTCCCAGCCAGCACAATCAGAGGATGACCAGCCTGCTTATATCTTTCTGCAGCATCAAACACGTCCAGCTGGAATGAAAATAACAAACACTTTATACACTTTTTGGGGGTGGAAGCACACTTCCAGGGAAACAAGGGAAAAAGTGTCCCAACATAAACAGCTGAAGCCCATACTTTCCATCAAGCAGCACTTTAAGGATATTAACAGTGCTTTGTGGCTTCTATAGCCTGATCTTACCCCCAAAACAAACCTGCACCTTCCACTACTACTTCTGCAGTGGTTATACTCTCCACTGATATGCCCGATAGCACCACATTATGTAGGTATGCGTGACCTGCTTCCTTAGGTCAATACAGCTCCTGTCCCCTCATTAGCTTTACCTAAAATGCACTTAAGTAAATGACCTAAGCTGTAAAGACGGAAAGCCAGTACTAATCCACTCTACTGTCAGTGAGCCTCAGTTTAGAACAGCGTGTGTACTTACAGTTTCCCCAGAAGGGAAATGGACAGTCTGAGGTCCTTGTTTATCAATAAATTTGTTCACCAAGCGAATGTTTGCAAATGTTCCTCTGGCCATGACAGCATCGTTCCCTCTGCGGGAGCCGTAAGAATTGAACTCTCGAGGAGTCAAGCTATTAAGGGAAAAGAAAACAAGGAAAAAAAGAGAACTATTGTTTTTAGGCTGAAGCACTCTGTGCTTTAAAAAAAGAAAGCAATGAACTGGCGTTTCTGAGGCAGGTATGTACATAGTTCCCATCATGGCAGTAGCATCCAGTTAGCTGATACTTCTACTTTTAAGATATTTTGAAGGAAAAAAGAATAATTAAAAAAAATAGAAGTCTGCCTACAGCTTGGTCACAGAAAGCAGCTTCCATATCATCCTCATCGCTTGCCCTAGAAACAGTGTCTGATAGCAATGCAAGGATATAGTTCATGTTAGCTCAAAAGACACAGTACAATTCTTTTCTTAATAGCTGGCTACTGAAAATCTTCCTTGTTATATTTATATTACCACAGCATCTAGAACAAAGGTAGAGACACCACTGTGCTAAATATCTAAAAGACAGTGAGAGCCCCTGCTGCAAGTTAGAACTACAGAAGAAAAAATTCATTTGTAAACAGAGATATGGGAAAGAGGGGACACTCCAGCCTAACCAAAAAAACAAAAAACATGCTGGAATGTGACAGAAAATTGGATGGTTTGCATTGGGCTACATCCAAACAGCAGCTATGACATACAACATCTGTTTTGTAATGTGTGTAGGACTATCTAGATTTCAATGTGGCTGATACCAGAAGGCCAAAGAGTCCACAGCAGTTAGTTTTCAGTAGATCACACTGTTTTAATCAATTTCCTCTCCAGAATTATCAGGTCTAGTGAATGTATTTTTTTTTAATAATGTCAGTGCTGTTCCTCAAAACACCACTGAAGTTCTAAGAAGTACTAAACCAGAGAATAAAAGTATTACATTATCTGTGAAGACTGTGAATTACATTACATTACATTACCTGTGAAAGGCAACTCAGCAAGTCCTAGTCTTGCCTTAAGTTGAACGCAGAGTACTAAACTGGCAGGCTGCCTATACAAAAAGACCAACATTTTACAGCAGTTTGGACTCCAACCACAATAGCTTTGCCAGTTTTTGTAGCTGCGCTGAAACAAACTTCTGGGTGTTCTGTAGGTCCTAACAGCCTAAATCTATGAAATAGCTGCACATGCTAGAAGAAGTGAATATAAAACCAATTTTTGGCATTAAGGACCATGATCATTTTGCTTTCATAAATCCTGATTCCCTTACTTATGAATAGACTTACTGCAAAAACCAGCCTGAAAGTTATCTTCTTCCCCTTGAAGAGAGGTGCTGAGACAGCAGAGAAGGAAATGCTTTTCTTTGTTCTTTTATATATTCTCCAGGCATGCATCAAGGTATACAAGCGTATGTGAACAGACAGCACATATGTGTGCCTGTTAACATGGTATAGTAGTTGTGGCTTGTTTCCTCTTCCCAATTTATAACAAGAACAAGTAATGCTTACCCTCTGCTCATCAAATAACGGGCTGCAGGACTATTTCTTGCTATATTCCCAGCTGGAGATATGTGGTCAGTTGTCACAGAATCCCCAAAACTCAACAGGACATAAGCGTCTTCTATTGTTTTCGGGGTCTGAAGAGCCAAAGTCTATACCATCATAAATACAAACAAAATCATTGAAATATGACACTGAATTCCTTTACCTTTCTCAAAAGTGCAAATTGCAAAATGAAGTCTTCCTTTTCATACAAATTAAAAGAAAGAAAAAACCCAACACTATTAAAAATGTTTACATTCTTGAACAAAATATGATGTCCTGTCTGTCAGCAAGTTCATGCATGAAGAAAACAGATGAGGCAAAAAAATTAGCTGAAGCTTCCTGTGGTACATGCATGAACACAGACAAAAAAACAGGATTCCTAGACTTCTGCATGCATTGAAATCTGCATTTCCTTTAAATGGTACTAAACACTGAACTATTTGGTGCAAAATGTGGGCAGGCAGAATTGTGGGTTTCTTTTCCTGTCCTTTTCCCTCGCTTGCATGTTGAAGAGTATTTCAGCTTAAAAGGAGACTTTTCAAAAGCCCTGAAGTGACAGGGATTCCTTACAATTTTTAGATTCACTCATGCCTTTGTATTAAAATGAATACAATAGTGTAATTCTAACATTTGAAAACCAAGGCCTCAATAGGCTATGATGGATGCTCCCAGGCCCCTTGAAGTGGCTTTGCTTCACCTTTAACATTAGTCAAGGTCACTACACACTTTGGCTTGATTCAAAGGGAAAGCATGCACATACCAGACCATCAAAGAAAGGTGGAGACTTGATGTAAGTTGACTTGGGATTCCAAGTATACAGTTTATCTGAAGGAGCATCTAAGGCATTCCAAGATTCATTTACTGTCTGAAAAACACACAAAAACATCCTACTGATTTCTAAGTTTTCAGAAGCAACAGAATTACTTCAGAATCCAGGTAAAATTACAAATTTGACGTCAGCAAAAGCCTTGTGTATTTCTTAGAGCATTTCAGGAAATTCTTACGACAATATACCTTATGTTTGAGGTGGGTTTTCTTTAATGATTCTATCTATTAAATGAGTTAGGAAAATCCTCAATTTGTTGCAATAGAAGAGCTGCTTATCCAGTTTTCCAACAATAACCTGTATTTTGTATACAGAGAACACTTTATAACCCTCAGGTGTATCTATCAGTAATCTTAAGAAGCTTTCCTAACATGAAACAAAATATTCTTAAGGTTTACAACACCTGAGAAAGGCTTGCAGGAAAACATTACCAAGTACAAGTTTTCTTCTGATGTGAATGCTATTAAGTCCTGTAAATGAATTTTATGTCAGCTGAAAAAAAACAAACTTCTGTGAAGCTGGAATATCTCACTTTCTAATATCAGCCTGGGATGACTGTTTAAAACACATCATCCATATGTTACATTAAAAAAAAATCATCAAGGAGCAATTTTCAGGACACAACTGTCTGTGAGAACCAATTAATTAACCAGAAGCCATTGAAAAAAAAAAAAAAGCCTCATTTGAATACTTGTCTGAACAGGACCGACAGCAATAGAAGGAAAAGATTCATTTCATTATCAAGACCAGCTTATTTAACACCTTCAGAATAGCACAGTACATCAATCAAACTACTACCCAGGGGATTAACTCACCTCTATTTTTTGGTAGACCTCCTTGAACATCCCAGGAATAACAAATTGATGCTCAACAACCTGAATCTCATTTCTTGTTGGCCAGATATCTTTCAGGAAAATCTTCTTCCCTGAAGCATTTATTCCTGTAGAAGATGGTATTGTTATGTTTGTTGCAAAAATTTTCTATTAAGAAAGAAAGAAAAAGTTTATCATGGTGTCCTTTAGCTATGTGCTCCGTCTAACCTTGTCAACACTCATGAGACACACTTCATTTTGCTTACAAGGGTCTGACAGGAGCAGGCCTCATAAACTTGATAATGCCTGTACATATGCCTTCTTTTGTGATTTGCAATGGCCTCCCAGAATAATTTATACAACAATTTAAGTTGGGAAGGATCTTTGAGGGTTGTCTAGATGAACTACCTGCTCAAAGAAAGTCTTCTAAGTCAGGTTGCTCATGAGATACTGTCACCCAGATATAACCAGAAAAATGCCCTTGTGGAATGAGAATACTGGTCAGGCTTGGCTTCCCCCTTTCTCCGTCATATAGACTCCTTGTTGCTCTGTTTCTTACCAATCACATGCTTTGTATCCCAGAGGTACTCAGCCATCTGAAGCATCTCCCTAAGACAAATGTTTCTGAAGAGCTTAATTCCAACTTTAGTTTATAAGCTGTGAAAAGAAGCATCCTGACACTGTCTTACCCAAAGGCTCTTTCTCAAAGTCAATCCGGATAGTCCCTGCAATTGCATAGGCTATTACCAGTGGTGGGGAGGCTAGGTAGTTAGCACGGGTGTTAGGATGGACACGTCCTTCGAAATTCCTATTGCCAGACAACACACCCACTGCTACAAGGTCTCCCTGTAAGAGAAAGTTTGAAACAAAAGTAGCTGAGGTGCTTGCAGACTCCACACACCCAGCAGGTCTGCAGAGCTGCACTGTGCTGCAACATCAATGACTGGACAGTCACACAACTGTCTTCTTTCAAAAAATCCCAAAGCATTTCCCACAGACAAGAGAATATAGACTTCTCAGCACACAGCTGAGAAGAGTTAGTGCACAGTATAACACAGCTCAGAACAGCACACAACAGAGAACAGCTTACGTAAATAAGCTGCACAGGAAAAACTGCATACCTGTGTAATGGCCGCAACAACAGACTCTGGTAGGGGTCCACTATTGCCAATACATGTCATACATCCATAACCCACAACATCAAACCTAGACAGAGCACAAAAATCATCAGTGAACAAAAAGCTATTTTGGAGCCCTTAGCAGTTGGCTAGGGTTACTTTCAGAAGATGTACTGTTTTAACAAATTAATTGCTGCCAAAACCAGCATTTTTGAGAATGCTCAATTCTTATCATTGCAGAGACTGTCCATGCACACAGAATGAAGTTTGGGGAAATGTGTTATCAAGCAAGATGAACAACAATAGTCATTTATGTTGTTTTAAAACCATTAGTCTTGAAAAACAACCCATTTCCTGCTTAATAACACGAGTCTTCAAGAAGCTACAGCAGGCAACAGGCCTTCTCTCTCACTGGTACAAAGTCGGCCAGCACAACAGCAATGTGTGAACTCATGCAGGATCGTGCAGTTGGTTACCTGTCATATCTTTTAAGCTGTACAGAGAAATATTGCATCTATTGCATCACTTGTTGTCAATGCTTTTAGTTAAGCAGCCATAGGACAACAGTAAGAAAAGCACTCTTACCCTAGTTGGGAAAGGTAACTCATAACTCCACTCTCCCTCAGATAGTATGTGACAACCCCGCTTCCTGGGGACAGGCTAGTTTTAATGTATGGCTTCACTGTCAAACCAGCTTCAACAGCTTTCTTAGCAAGCAATCCTGAAAAATGCAAAGGATAGTTGCAGTTTGTCCTGGAAATGGGACAGGATTAACAGGTTAACAGAAGTATCGCTAAATAACTGGAAAACAAAAAGGGCTCCATTTCCAGCAATTAAATGGTACAGTGAGCCAACAGCACTAGTCGCAGAATAATGAGCTAGAACTCAGGTGCTCTGTTGAACTGTAGATGCAGTCTGCAATTTCTGCTCCACTGGAAAGTTGCTGGAAGTTCCATTCAACAAGATGCACTCCCACTGGGGCAGCACATAGACATTCAAAACTCAGAACACCATTTGTAAGACAAGTGTCTCACAAAAAATGCAATTAAGAATTGTTAACTTCCCACTCATGGTGGTCTAGTGACCCAGTGCTGAAATAACTGCCAACACATGACTTGCTGCCCTCAGAAGCAGATGGCTGTAAGAGCACCAACTCCGGCCCTTGCCACAAACAAGCTCTCTCACAATCTACAGCTTGTTGCAGGAGTGCTGTTTTACCACTTCTAGATTTGTTACACGCATGTTAGTGGAGCATATGTGTTACCAGAAACACATTTATCCTGAGTTTCTTCCTTTTAAATAAATTGTCCATACACAGACGAATGTTCAGAAAACAAGCCCCCTCCAGCGCTTTCCCAGGATGGACACAGAAGAAGCAGCAGCTATGCAAACTATGCAAAACTTCACATTCCCATGCCTCATTCTCTCTCTCTCACACATCCACTTACATAAGAAAACATACATCAGCTGTGCTTTGATCCAACATGATCTCCAACAGGAAAATGTCATCAAACTGTTTTGTCTTTGCCAGCTGTTTGGCAGCTCTGTTAGACATGACCCAGAGACCTCTGCTTCTAAGTGTTGTGTGAAAAGGCCTACAGATAGATTTGGAGGCCTACAGGTAGGTACATGAATTTAAAAAAGCAGTCCTATGCCTGAAGTTGCTGAGGCTTCTTAGCTGCCAGAGGAAGCTGCGGAAACTGGAGCTCTTGGATACTTTTGAAAATGTGACCATGAACAAATTATCATCCTAGGACCCAAAAGCCTGGCAACCTGTGTGAAAGTGTTGGCTTCTGTTTTCCTGCCAATACCAGTTCTGAAAAGAATGCAAAGTCAAACTCTAAAAACTGGCAAGGAAATGCCAGAACTTAGGTTGCTTTGAGCAACCTTAATCCAACACCTTTGCAAAGTCAGATTAGGCTGTCAACACTACTACAGCATACACTGACTATCCTCACAGACGCACAGCCCCTGCACATCATTTAGTGCACAGGATATACAGTGGTAGTTTGAAACAACGACTCATATTTTGGATTTCTTTTAGCTTACTTAGTATGGGAGCACTATATGTTTTAATCACTTTCATTTCAAACCCTATAATGAAAGCCAAATTATCATGTTTCTTGCGGGTATCTCAGAGGTTCTCAGCACTGTAGTGTACAGTTACTGGAGACTGACAGAATTACTTTTACCTCCTTGTTGAGGTCAAAGCTTAAGTCCCACTGTAGGGAAAGGTAGTAAAGTTAAGAGTACCCACTAAATCTGAGTGCATACGCTGAGATCCTTAGGACTATGTTCTTCAGGCTGCTGTGCATTAAGTAGCAGTGAATGTATTCAAAGTACCAACTTCACTTGTATCTGCAGAGCATTCTGCACTTTAAATTCATATAGCTATTAAGCCAAGCAGACTGAAAGATCAGCATCCCCACTGCCACAGAGTGGGTTAAAAATGCATGCCGATAAATCTGGGAGCCAAACACTTGAGGAAACTATATCCTAAGCAGGTGGCACAAATGACAGATACACCCACCTAGAACTAAGGGAACAGGACAGAGCAAAGATTATTTGCCTGGAAGAAACCTACTTCTTGATCCTTGGAAGAAAGAAACAGAGCTCTATTTCTGTAATCATGATCAGGATGGACCCGAGGAAAGAAGTATGCTTATTTGGCTGTCCTGTCAAGGGCAAGTGAATTGGGAGATTTTGTTTAATTCTGTTCCTCTCAAAGGGGTAAGAAACAGAGCACACCTCTCCTCAGCTTCCCTTTCCACCCCACATCCTGGTTTGTGATGGACTTTGTCCCTGTTGCTAGGAATTAAAAGAGCTTTTGTGCCTGGGAAGGGGGTGAGCTGCCGGTACTGTAGAGTACCAAAAGAAAGATGCTTTCTTTTGAAAGCCCAAGAACAGGTGACAAATATCACATCAACAAGCTAAATGCAAAGTGATTGTTGACAGAGCTGTCCACAAGACAAGATCCTCCCAGCACCATGTAGGAACAAAGGAGACAAATTATGTGACTTCAACCTGTAAATAATTGTCTCTAGTCAAGGGCCCTTGCATTGCCCATTGTACATCCCTTCCAACCTTTGTAGAAAATAAGCCTGCATCCTACAAACAGTCTGACAGACTAGCAAGCCCTAATGAGTGACGATCTTACAGTGACAGATAACATCTACGTATATGTTTGCAGAGGAGAGAAAGATGTGAGCATGTAGCCAAGTACCTGGGAAAGAGGGCTGAACTGGTCTAGTATGGACTGAACCCTTTGAGCTGACTCTCTTTGTGCATATTTTGTTACCAGAAGCACACATTTGGAATGAGAAATTTTCTGCCCAGACTAGCCAGGTTAAAAATGAACCTACTTCCTGCCCTGAAATTTAACATAAGCAACTCAGACTGTTTTGTAGCGTTTGAATGGTGATAAGCAAGAAAGTGGGGGATAAAAAGCCCACCCCTGACCACTTCTTGCATGCAGTTAAGATGTAAAGGACAAGGCTCCGAAAGATGGCAACCCCCAAGAACACAATTTTCCTCCTGTACTCACCCCCCACATGCCCTCAGACTCTTGCTGTAACAACTCAATACACTTCTAGCTAAGTGTGTGTTTTGTACTCTGCTGCCAGATCAGAGCACCTTCAGACTTAAACCCATAGACCGTTCTTCACTGTCCCTCTTCTTGTGGCTCTGACTTTCGATAGCTCCTTTTCAGCTCTATATAACAGCTTCTGTGCACTTGAACAAATGTCAGAGGTGCTGGTTAATTCAGTTCCAGCTTGCCCTGTAAAGAAGACAGTGCAGGAAAAATCCATTTTCTTCAACCCACGTTTCTAGCTGCCATTTCCAGAATTCCTTCTGCTACTTAGGGACTAAGTGCAGTTTTAGCACTCCAAATGACAAAAACAGCACCGTGCATGTAGAATTACATCAGTGTTGTATTTGTCTTTAGGACACACAGCCAGAGCTACAGAAAAACTACTGCACATTAAGCAAATAAACTTACCTGCTCCCAACATAACTGAGGGGTTACTGGTGTTTGTACAGCTTGTAATGGCAGCAATCACTACTGAACCATGAGCAAGCTCGAAGTCACAGCCCTCAAAATTAAATTTGACTACGGTGTTGTGTCTGTCTTGGGCAATTTGGAATCCCTTGAATCCTTGCTGTAAGACAAGAAAGTAAGAATCAAAAGGATGTCGTTAATATAAATATTTTTAGTGGAAATTGGTATGGGCTGGGTATTTCATGAATGAGAAGCATCTGTCAGTCATATCCATGCTTGCACTTTTACATCTGATAGTGAAGGCTTGCATCACTGATTAGTCAAAGTGGTGGACAAAAATTATTTTTCTGGGGTCTATCCTATTCTCTGTTTACTGGTAAAAGAGGCAGCCTTTGCAGTAAAATGTATTTGTGTTTTCTTTCTGCATGAATATATCCTTCTTCAGACTGCTCAGATGCTTCTTACTCCCATATGCTCCAGATTCCTGATCACATACAGTCTTGTTACACAATCTAGTCCTGAGATTTTAGCTGTAACACATAAGATTTTTAAGCCATGAATATCAATGAAACAGCTCAAACTTATACTAAGAGTTGACTTGAGAGGCAAAAGCCTGATAGTTGAAAAAAAAAAACATCAAAGAGCAAGAAGGCACTGTTCACACCATGAAAAATTACGCTTAGAGATCTGAAAGCATAAGGTCATTTAACAGAGCTTGGAATATGTAACAAAACAATAATTATTGGGAATTGCGGTAGTTTAAGTTTCTTGATTTACATCACTAGAATTCTGTACTGCCTTTAACAAGGGTGGTCACCGTATCAGATAAGGATTCAAACTGATTTTGGGAACTTAAGTGTCTGGGCATATTAAAATTAAAGTCTTGCTCTTCTTTCAATGACCATTTTTGACTGGATGATGTACAGAATATGTCTTTTTTCTTTCTGTCTTTACCACCACCAACAAAGAGTCACAGAGACACGTGCAGTTCTGATCTGCTGAATAGATTCAGCACTGAATGAGAAACTACGTTGTGGAGCTCAGGGCCTAACTGGCTTGGAAAGCTGAAGAGCTGCGTAGTTAGCACAGAGCTCAGTGCAGTAGCTACTTGGTCCACTCTACTAACACCACCCATCGTGGCTAGTTCAGAAATCCCTAGTGTATGTTGAAACTGTGTTAGGCCTAAGACTGATCTAAAATCAGAAGGAACTACTACTTCAACAGGACATGAATACCTTCATGTGAGAGAAGTATCGCCCCAATTTTAAACCACCCATTTGGGTGGTCATCTTCTAAACTGCATTCAAACATCCTCATCTACTTTTCAATAGGCAAACAAACAACACACAAATTAACCCGAGAATGTAGTTCCTGAACACCAAACAACTTCTAGAAGCATGCATTAGTTTGTATGCCCAAATGTTCCTAGACCCTACCTTGGCTCCCAGACAAGTCTCAAAGTCCTTCTTCATATCTGACACAGCAACTTTGTCCTGAGGTCTTTTTGGTCCACTGCAGCAAGGCACAACAGTATGGAGATCCAACTCAACAACCTATTCAGTAAGAGAAACAGAGAGTGGTTCAGCACTGCATGACCAGCTGAAGCCAGTTAAGCCACAGGTATGCTTACTCCTGCTGTTGAACCAAGGCTAAGTCTGCACATCTTTATGTTTGTTTGCAGAAATTATCAAAGACATACAAGAAGGAAAAGAGCAGAAGAAAAGGAACAGGTCTAGTTTTAGACCCTACCAGCTCCCAGGTATGGCTCTCAAAAGCATCCCCGATATTGAAAACTCAATGTGTGACTAAAGCATCTAAACAATATAGATGATTTTGAGAATTATGTCCTTTCACATGCTAGCAGCAGGGTGCTTCTCAGAAAACAATGATGTGAAGAAATCCTGGTACTGGCATAAACCAAAGCAAGACTATTTATCTTGGCCTTAGGGAAAAGTTCAGTCTATTATGAAACAGAGATTATCATATTTTCCTGCTCCTCACCCATGTTTCAACTTTGATTTTATAGTGTGCTGCATCTTTCCATATTTACTAAGGTTTTTGAATAATCATGCAAATCTGAACATAAGTTACAAGATAAATTCTTACTGTAGAGAAAACCAGGAGTATTCTTGAGTTTCCTGAACACAGAGTAAGACCTTGATTTTCTTGCATAGAAAATGGCTTGTGTGGTCTGCGGTTACCACACAGAGCTTCTAAGTGTCCCAATTCATACAGTAAAAGAAGTTGCTGAACAGAACAAGGGTAAAACTGGGACAAGGCTTACACAGAAAACATCCACAATATCTTCATAGCTGTGTTTGAGTCTGGACTGGACTTCTCAAAACCACATGGATCAAATTGCAGAATCTGCACCAGTTAGAGCTCAACTGAGAGCCAATCTATACCTACGCCCAAGTTTTCACACCTGGAGAGCCAGCTGACTTATTCCACTAGGCCCTAAGTTAAGACAGCTGTGTGGACTAAGCCAAAGGATAAGGAATCTGCTGACTATTTCTTAGTTTCTGTGAAAAAACAGACAATTGTCACATTAAAATAGGGCAGGGCGTAAAGCAAGGAGCCAGAAAACAGAGTAGTTTCTAACCTGTGTGAAGTCCGGATCCTGAGAGGAGTTCTTGAAATCTCTTAGCATTCCCACAGCCTCAAGATACTTTTTTGTGCACATAACTTTCTCTTTATCACGGCCTAAGGTGAAAGCCAGATACAGCAAAAACAAAATGCAAACAAAACTGAGGAACTACCATGTCACAGAAAAAGGAAAAAAAACCCCATGTAACAGGCTACTTCACTGTTCACACTGTACATTGCACTACAACACCCTTCAGCACAAATATTAGAGACTCACTAAAAACAAAGCGATTGAGCAGACTTGGTGGCTTTTGGACAACAAAAACTTAGGTTCCTGCTTCTGTCATCTGGACAAGCTAGGTTCAGGCAGGGCTAAGCAGGCAGTTGGCTGTGAAACAGTCTAAACCTTGGCTCTTCCTAAACATGGAGACTAAGAGCCACACACAGCCTGACTAAGCAAGTATGGACAAAAAAGCACTCAAGCTCAGAAGGCTCCACCTGATTCAACCCCATTGCTGACTACACCATATAGACCCGTAGTCCTTCATTTCAATTACACCTTTAACTCATGGTCTCCTCTTACACTCACCAGTTTGTATCAGGTACCCAATGCTAATATCATCCACTGGGAAGTAGGCAGCTGTTGCTCCATACTCTGGACACATATTGGCAATGGTGGCTCGGTCAGCAATTGACAGCTGGGCTACACCTGGACCAAAAAACTCCACGAATTTACCCACGACTCCAACTTGACGAAGGTGCTGTTATAAAAATACAGTGCCTGTGTCATTGCTAAGTGTCAAATGTATGTTATAAAATCCAGCTTTAGACTTCAGAGAAACCTTTCAGAAGGTTTCTATAGCCCCTTGAAACCAGGAAGCTTTGGTAAACTAAATCACAAAGATGAGGACACAGATATAAGGGATGTATTCCTTCTAAACTTCCTCTTCCACTCATTTAAACTAGAGCCTATCTTAGAACAACTGTATTTTTCTCAACCTGATGTTCTAAAGAGAGGAGAACAGTGTGGGGTCTTTAGCCAGCAAACCCGGGAAGATGGGGAAACAGGAAGAACCAACTGCACAAGTATGTGAATGAAACTGTAAATAACTGAACACACACAACATCTGGATGAACTCATAAAAACCATTGTCTTTCTCCATGTGGAGGTTCTCTCTAGAGACAGCATCCCATTATGAACATGTGTACCAGTTTTCTGACCTCCGACGACATTAATGCTGACCCAGTAATACTCTTAATTCAGCCACAATCCACAGAGTGAATAAATATATTACGAACATATGACATGTGAGCCAAACCTGCAGATCAAAGAAATCAGACTGCAGGACTTACTGTTTTCAGATTTTATATTGCCTTATTTTAAGTGGGGACTTCAAAAAAGAAAGTAATCTGTTTCTTTTGAGGCAGGAGAGAAAAAAAAGATCCTTTTACAAGCACTGCTGTTCCAAAACAGGTCTGCACATGAGGATTGGAACAGGCCATGAGATACCAGCTCTCCGTTCTGTTTTGTCTGGCTTCTGGGAAACAGATTTGCCTAGCAAATTTGCAGTTGTCCTTGGGCAGCTGATTCCAACCCACAAAGACCAACAAAGCTTAAAAAAGGTCCAAAATGACTACATGGAAGCACACACAGGGCTCCTAAGCATGCAGTACAGTGGCTCTGTCCTACAGAATATGCGTAGCTTCCAGCACTAATGGCAAAACAGCAGACATGTTCATTACCTTGGTAATGGTGAGCACAATGTCCGTGGATGTTACCAGAGGCTGAGGGTTTCCTAGCAGCTTATAGCCAACCACCTCAGGAAGCACCATGCTGATTGGCTGACCCAACATCACTGCTTCTGCTTCAATGCCACCGACACCTGTATGCAATAGGAGTATACAACCCAACTATTCACAGAGAGAGTAACGTGTCAGAGAGAAACCCATGAAGTACAATTGACTGATGACTACTTGATTTAAGGTGTGAAAGGGGAGAGAAGGCAGACAGCCAGAGAGCTTAGCCTTCTGCTAAGAAGCATTTATCTTGCTTCAGTTTCTGCAATGTTGGGCTTTTTAATTTCTTTCCATTTCATACTTTCATCCTTGTTCCTTAGCCTAATGGGGAATATTAGGGATATTAGGTAAATCTAAGTAACTTACTCTGAGGAAGCATGACTTTTACAATAACAGATGTAAAAGTTTTATTTAATGACTTAAACATGCAATGCATAAACAAAGAACGACTGACATGGCATTGAACATGGTGTGCTGTGAGTGAAATGCATGCAGACCATGACTATTGGTCACCAAAATCTTAAAAGTTATTTTGAAGGAAGGATTGTTAGAGTCAAGAGTATAGACTGTTCTAAAGAATACTGTGGTGGGTTGACCCTAGCTGGACATCAGGTGCCTACCAAGGCTGCTCTATCACTCCCCCGCTGAGCTGGACAGGGGAGAGAAAATATAACAAAAAGCTCACGAGTCGAGATAAGGCCAGGGAGAGATCACTCGCCAATTACCATCACGGACAAAACAGACTTGACTTGGGGAAAATTAATTTAATTTATTACCAATCAAATTGGAGTAGGATAATGAGAAATAAAACCAAATCTTAGAACACCTTCCCCCACACCTCTCCCTTCTTCCCAGCTCAACTCCACTCCTGATTTTCTTTACCTCCTCCCCCATAGTGGCACAGGAGGACAGGGAATGGAGGTTGCAGTCAGTTCGTCACACGTTGTCTCTGCCGATCCCTCCTGCTCAGCGGCAAGACTCCTCACACTCCTGCTCCAGCGTGGGGTCCCTCCCACAGGAGACAGTCCTCCATGAACTTCTCCAACCTGAGTCCTTCCCACAGGCTGCAGTTCTTCATTAACTGCTGCAGCATGGGTCCCTTCCAAGGGCTGCAGTCCTTCAGGAACAGACTGCTCAAGCATGGATACCCCATGGGGTCACAAGTCCTGCCAGAAAACCTGCTCCAGCATGGGCTCCTCTCTCCACAGGTCCTGCCAGGAGCCTGCTCCAGCGCAGGCTTCCCATGGGTTGCAGCTGGATATCTGCTCCCCCGTGGACCTCCACGGGCTGCAGGGGGACAGCCTGCATCACCATGGTCTTCCCCACAGGCTGCAGGGGATTCTCTGCTCTGGTGCCTGAAGCACCTCCTCCCCCTCCTTCTTCATAGATAGAATCAGCATGGTTTGGGTTGGAAGACACCTTAAAGATCATCTAGTTCCAACACCCCTGCCATGGGCAGGGACACATTCCACTAGACCACATTGCTCAAAGCCCCGTCCAACCTGACTTCGAACACTTCCAGGGATGGGGCATCCACAACCTCTCTGGGAAACCTGTTCCAGTGCCTCACCACCCTCACAGTGAAGAACTTCTACCTTACATCTAAATCTCCCCTCTTTCAGTTTAAAGCCACTACCCCTTGTCCTATCACTACATGCCCTTGTAAGAAGTTCCTCTTCATCTTTATTTAATCCTGAGAGCTTATGGGTCAGGATTAAAGGGAGAGCAGGGACAGGTGACATCATAGTGGGGGTCTGCTACAGGCCACCCAACCAGGAAGACCAAGCAGATGAGGCCCTCTATAGACAGATAGGAGAAGCCTCACATTCACAAGCTCTGGTCTTCATGGGGGACTTCAATCACCCCAATACCTGTTGGAGGGACAACACAGCAGGGCATAAGCAATCCAGGAGGTTCTTGGAATGCATTGATGACAACTTCCTTCTCCAAGTGATAGAGAAGCCAATGAGGAGAGGTGCTATGCTGACCTTTTCACTGAATTTGGTGTCTGCAGAGCTGTTTCTCTCACATATTCTCGATACTCTCCCTGGCTGCAGTTTCTGTTCCACAGCAACTTTTTTTTCCCTTCTTAAATCTGTTATCCCTCAGGCGCTACCACTGACAGTGATGGGCGTGGGCTTGGCCAGCGGCGGGTCTGACTTGGAGCCGGCTGGCATTGGCTCTGTTGGACATAGAGGAAGCTTCTAGCAGCTTCTCACAGAAGCCACCCTGTAGCCACCCTGATACCAAAACCTTGCCACACAAACCCAATACAAACACTAACAGAAAAGCTACTTGTTAAGACAGAAATATCTTCCTTACATCTGTTAAGTTTCAACAGGTCTTGAGCATGTGCAGATAAGAACCTCTGTGTAAGCACACCTTCAGTATTAGAGAAATGCAATTCAAGTGACTACTTCATTTTGCTAATTTAATAATATAAAGTATTAAGATATCATAGTCATATGCAGTCTAAAACCCATGATGTTTACTAGCAATTTGGCATTAGGCAGCAGTTTTATAACTTTTTGCCTGTAGAAAGTCCCTTCTACCTTTTGTTTAGCTTAATTAATAGTGAGCCAAAACAAATTGCCTGTAATAGTTGCTTATGTATGCCAAACCACTACTTGTATCCTTTTTCCCACTTAATCTAATAATGGTTCTGAAAAATGATTTCCAATTTATTTTATGCAAAATGATATACCTATGTTAATTAAAAAGGTAATTCTGTGACAGACCAAATTATGTGACTCCTTTCACTAGGTGTTGAATCATTTTTAAACAGTCAAGTTAGTCGACATGACTGACAGGCTACCACAGACAGGCATGAAGCAAGTTCAGCATTACCAGCCATTAGCAAGAAATGCTGGATCCAAAAACTTGCGCTTTGAGCACGTATGGTATGGACTATGCCCAGCCATACTTTTCAAATCCTGGAGAAAAAAAAAGGCTAAGTTTACAGACACACTCTTCCAAGCAGCAATTGGTGTTGCGACATCATCTAAATGATGGTTCCATGTGGAAGGTGCAACCAAATATAGAATAAAAGAGACATTTCTTATCCCAAAGATGTCATGGTTTAAAATAAAGTGAACTTGTTTACCTTTGTATTCCAAGCCAGCAGGAATTCCTGCAACTTTGACAGAAAGTCTCAATCGACCAATATTGCTATAGTAGTATAGGCAGGGTAGAAAAAACACAATGTGCTACTTCTATCACATGTGGTATTCAGAACTTGACAAGCATCTTTGTGAACTAGCAAATGCTGTTTAAAAACACAGTGTCTTCTGTATTCGTAAGATATCTGTTTCAATAGGGCTCCTATCACCATATCGGAGGAAGATAAAAAGCTCAACTGAAGTTTTTGCTACCATGTGTGGGATGATTGCCAATACTTTCACTTCATACCTACTTATTTAGTCAATAAT
Source organism: Haliaeetus leucocephalus (assembly GCF_000737465.1). Classification (NCBI taxonomy): domain Eukaryota; kingdom Metazoa; phylum Chordata; class Aves; order Accipitriformes; family Accipitridae; genus Haliaeetus; species Haliaeetus leucocephalus. The sequence goes on from NW_010973041.1 coordinate 578,557, forward strand.
TCAAACACTGCAGTTTGCCACTACAAGCAAAAAAAAGGAATTATTTGTATTTATTTCTTTAACGAGCATTCTGCAGACTACTGGTATTGAAACATATTTCATAGTGCTGGTTTTGACAATGGCCTCTCTGGCTGTATTTAACTCAGATTTAACTTTCAGCATCTTCAGACTAATAGAGAATTTGCAGTACTTTTTGATAAGGCAACACTTTGAAAGTAGCTAAGTGACTAAGGAACAAATGGATGTTCAGTGATGCTTCAACTCCCTTGCCTTCCCCAATGACTAAGATGTTTCCAGAAGTCTTATTTATGATTTTCCTTGTCTGCTTCCTTGTGATTTAAATGCAGAATTGAAAATATATAAAAGAAAAAACCAAACCCAACAATACATGCACCAGAAATCATCTAAGACTGTTACCAGAACAATGAGCTTAGTTAAAAAGCTTTAAATAACTGTAAAAGACCTTATTAGGTTCCTTGAATTTGGGGTTAGTCTGTGTACTGTGTCTGGCTGGCACAGAAGTAACTTTTCTTTACAGCAGCCCATACAGTGCCATGTTTTAGATTTGTGACCAAACCAGTGTGGATAACTGTTTTGGGTTTGTGTGGCGGGGTTTTTGGTAGCGGGGGTCTTGCCTTAAGCCTTCAAAAGACTGATTAACAAATAAGAAGGCGGTGATAGTTTAAAGAAAAAAAACCTAAAACATGAGAAGTGTGGTATGTTTGCTATTCAGGGATTGTTTAGATTATGTGTACTCAAGGTGAAGCTTATCTAGTTTAAGATTCTACTTACAATAGAGGATGCTTAAACAGTCACAGAGTTGCTAATTAAGGACATACATCCTCCTTCAGCATTGAGAAAGGAGGGGTTGGCAAGAGAAACAAAGAACCTGGTGTCCTCAGATGACACATGCCCATAAAAGGACAAAAGGAGTAGGGGTATTCTTCCCCAAAAGACCACCGAAGACCCCCTGAAGCCCACCAGAGACCCTCGCGCAGGCATAGAAGACTCTGGGATGATTGTTCAAGACAACAACACATTAGGCTTGCTCCACATAATGAATATGCAATAGTTAGGTGTAACATATGTATTAGATAGGCGTGGTGTTTTAACTATATAAGTACGGACTGAAAATCTCAGTAGGTGTGCTCGATTTGTGGAAATCTTCCACCTCGCACCTTAAGCAGAATTAAGCAATGCCTCCTCTTTAAACATACTTTGTGTGTTTCAGTAGTTACTTTCTGATCAGGTAACACCCTGAGGAGGAAGGAGCAGCACAGATAACTGCAACCCCCATTCCCCAGGAGGTGGAGAAAATCGGGAGTGGAGTTGAGCCGGGAGGAGGGATGGGTGGGGGGAATAAAGATTTTGTTTTACTTCTCATTATCCTTGTTTTGATTTGATTTGTAGTACATTAAACTGATTTTGTTTCTTTCCCAAGTTGAGCCTGTCTTTTGCCCATGACCATAAGTGGTAAGTGATCCCTCCCTGTCTTTGTCTCAACCCATGAGTGGTTTTTTTATATTTTCTCCTCATCCCACCAGGGCCAAGGGGGAGGAGTGAGC
>NW_010973041.1:580131-597369 GCF_000737465.1 Haliaeetus leucocephalus
TAGTGAGCGAGTGGTGCTTTGTTACCGGCTGGGCTGAAACACGACAATAACACACCAATGTTTTAGCTATTGCTGAGCAGTGCTGACACACGTCAACTGCCCCTCAGCAAATAAGCTGGGGTGGGCAAGACACTAGGAGGGGACAGAGCCAGGACAGCTGACCCAAACTGAACAGAGAGATAGTCCATGCCACATAACTTCATGCTCAGGATTAAAATTGGGATGCGGGGGGAATTTTTCCAAAGTAGCCATTGCCCAGGGACAGGCTGGGCTTTGGTGTGCTGCTGGGAGGTGGTGACTGATTGTCTTTGCATCACTTGCTTTCGTTTCCTTCCCCCCACCCCCTTCACTTATTAAACTGCCTTTGTCTTGACCCATGAGTTTTTTCTTGCATTTCCCTTCCAATTCTCTTCCCTCATCCTGCTGGCAGAATGAGTGAGTGACTGTGTGGGTGCTAACCTGCCAGCCAGGGTCAACTCACCAAAGTCTGAAATAGAGCTTAGTCAGCCAACAGACTATTCACAATACACTACTTCACATACCCCAGCCAAGCACTCCCAAACCGTCTATCATGGTGGTGTGCGAGTCAGTGCCCACCACACTGTCTGGATAGTAGTAGCCGTCATGATCCATCACCACTCTTGCCAAGTACTCCAAGTTCACTTGGTGGATGATCCCAGAGCCTGGCGGAATAATCCTCATATTTTTAAAAGCCTGAGAGCCCCACTGAAACAGAAGGAATTGGAGTAAAAAATTTTCAATGCACATGAGCACTGGAAGAACTTTTGTTCATTGCACTTTTCTCCATGCAAATAGAATTAATTCTTTCGGTACCTTTAGGAATTCAAACCTTTCCTTGTTCCTTTCAAATTCCAGGTCCTGATTTTTTTGCAAGCTATCTGATCTGCAAGTGAAAATAATCAGCTGTCAGAACCAAAAGTATCCACCTGAAATTTATGTCTGGTCAGGTATACCCAAAGGTTGAAAGAAAAGAAGAGTTATTAGCTAATGTTAATGCTGATCAATCTCATATTTTCAATCTCACTGCAGCTGTGAACTGCAGGCAACCAATTAAAAGGATTTAAGAAGTCTTAAGAGATAATACCTGAAGTCTGGTTCAAATGTGAGTGCTAATCTGCATATTATATATGTGACAGGCATAAAACTTGTAGCTTCGGAATAGCTACACCACTTTTTAGAGCAATGTGAAGTTCCTAACACCTAAATCAGAAGCAACCAGTACACAACTGCCCTGCAACTTCAGTTTAAAAGAGATTATCACTGATGATGCAGTGCTGCCTGAAGCCGCTGTGTTTCAAAGCAGACAGGGCTAACAAACTCTTCACTTGAATCAGCTGCCTAACTTAGGCCTGAAGAGTTTGAAAGAACTGAAGCATAGGGCTGGCCAATGTTCTCTCCATATATACATGAGCCTAATAGAAATAAAATAAGGCTGTGAGAAAAAGTAATTAGCAAAAAATTATCTAAGTGAAGTCCCAGATACTACTGATAACATAAAATGAATGTTATTAAAATAATACGGAAACAGAATCATAACAATTGATTTTGTTCTATGGTAGAGATGAAAACATACCTTGTTCACAAAGAAAGACACTGTTTCTGAAAGATCTTAAAAAATGTGAGGCAAATTAAAAAGAAGAAACGTTAGGTTTCTAGTTTAATAGATTAGTGCTAGAACACACATTACCCCAGAGATCAGTCTTTAGACGATTATTTCTAATTTTGCATCTGTTCCTAAACTGCTTAGTGTTATGTTAAGATTAAGAATAGATACAGCATCTCTAGAAAAAAGTTAAAGGGAGTTGATTTTCAACAGTTACATAGGTAAAAATTTTTTGGCCCTTTTCCTCCCCTACCAGCTATAAAATGGCATCAGTGAGAATTTGTATCCTTACTAGTCTACAGCTAAAAAAAATAGGAAAAAAGTTATATTTGAAAACTGTCTGGCAACATCTTCTATGAAGCAGGCTTCACAATGCATATCTGCTCAGAAGTTCCGTATTTTTATTCTAAAGAAGCCTCTAAATATTAGTACTGAGAAAGTGCTCTTCACGTTCTTTAATTTCCACTTTCTAGGAATGTTCTTCTTTGCAATGCTATAACTTAAGTGGCCTGCTTCAGAACTGTCTCCTATAGAGGACAATAAACAGAGTATTTCAGCAGGCAAGGTAACCGCAGACCAAAAAACTTCAGGAGTTTGGAACATGGAAGGAAACCACTGAGAAACACGTAATTGCAGGATCTGTTTGGAAAAGTAGTTCTGTAGGCCCATGTTTAGATATCATAGAGGGCAGAAGGACCCCTATGCAGAGGTCTTTTATTTTATTGTGGGTCTAGTGAGTGCTCATCTTTCTGTAGCATGCTGAGGATTGAATAGCATTATGCTTCCTTCCTGAACTTATAGGGACCATATTAATTAGTGCCTTGTGCTCTTCTGCATGGAGGCACTGAACTAGCAAACAGTTCCTCAGAGCTGGGCTAGGGCAGGTCATGTCTATTCTTATATAAATAAGGAAGAAAGGAGACATTCTTACTTGTCCTTTCCAAGAAGCCCTACAGGGTCAAAAAAGTGCGTGGAAAAAAGCTATTTCTGAACAACTAATAATAATGCAGTATTATTATGGAAAATTACGATCACCACAGGTCTGGACTGAGCCTGTTTCTGTTAACATTTAGTCCAGGCTTGCGCTGCTGAGAGATGCACCACAGGAAAAACAAAATTCCTCCATCTAATTCACAGCAACTGATACAACACCCTAACTTAAACACTTCTTAGAGTCTAGGATGTTACAGTACAAATGCTAGGAGTACCACCAATAGAACTACTTTTATTATCAGCAACTGGATCCAGCTTACTACCATTAAGTAAGAGTTATTTTGTATCCTTACCGCCTGTTAAAATCAACCTGGATGGAGTGATCTATCACTAGATCAGCAGGACAGATAGGATTGATTTTTTCAGGGTCCCCACCAAGTTTCTTCACAGCATCACGCATTGCAGCAAAGTCAACCACGGCAGGCACTCCACTAAAACAGAAGAGAAATAGACACGGTGAAACAATTTGGAAAAGAAAAAAACAAAACAAACACAACTGAGATCCTGAGATGGAGAATAGACACCTACTGCCCCACACAAAGCAAGCCACAGCCTTACCCTGAGTCTGGGATCATTACTCTAGAGCAGAGACAGTACCCTTGGAAAGACAAAGTCAGAAGAGAAGAACGGACAGAACTGTATATCCTGAGCACTGTAAGAATGAAATGCTAAAACCAAAATTCATCAAGTAACAGAAGCTGTTTAACATGCTTGGCTGGGAATCTGGAAACTTAGTCCTAGTCAGCATTCCTTTGGGACCTTGAACTGGTTTCTCTTCCTTTTGCTCGGTTCCTCTCTCTCCTCCCCAGTCTGTTTAAAAAGAAGGGGGGAGGGGGAAAAAGACAATGTCCTTTCTTTGATTCTCTGCTATGTTTATTTAGCTTATTTTAAGTCAAGGGTCATCTCTGAGGTTTTGCAAAGCACAAGAGAACCTTCTCCATAATCAGGGCTGTTTGGTACCTTCCACACTTCAAGTGAAACTGGCAGAGCAAGGCATCAGATTTCTTAAATTACAAAGGACATGACTGCAAAACACCTTTGCAGAATAACTGTATTTTCAGAAGTGGATTTAACTGCCCTGCCAGATCACTGAACAAACATGAAAGGCAGAAATAAGGTGTACTATTCATCTTTACTAACAAAATCTTGTACTCACCACTGAGAAAAGACCTTATTTCACAAATGACACTCAAACAGCATGTTTTCAGGCTATGGGTCAACATTCATGTTTCTGCCTTCTCACATATCTTGTGACAATCCTGCAAGCCCTTGAACTTCAAGTGACTCAGAATAAAGCTAACAGACCTTTTTCCTCTATGTTTATATGCCCCATTCTCAGCTTCTACAGGGGTAAGTACCACCATGACTTTTTTTTTCAATCAGTTTGGGAAACCTTCCTGCATACCAGCCTATCTGATTTTGCTGGCTACTAAGACAAAAAGAGCTATCTGTGATGTGCTCGTAAGGATGTGCCATCATTCAGTAACCCACTGAGAACACTGTGTTTCTGCAAGAGCAGCCCAAAGCAGTGAGAGATACCTCATCCTGAATTCACTCATTTGGATGCAATTTATCTATCCCATTTTCTTCCCCTCTGTTTTGAAGAGTTTCATAACGATATTTATTTCTTGATCCCAGACACACTTCATTTAATGTTTTTATCATGAGTGTTTGCCTCTCCAAGTGTTGTCTGTAGCATGACATCCAGGAAAGCTGAAAAATGTCCTTCCAAACATTTCACTGCTCTTCTTTCCCTCGGCTCACCCCTCCACACCAAGCTGAGCATTGCTGCACTTTCAAGAGCCCCTCTTCCTAGCTTTAGAGAGCATCAGACTCACGTGAAGTCTTGCAGAATAACTCTTGCAGGCTTAAATGGCACTTCAACATTCTTGTGTTGCACCACTTTCCAGTTGAGAATATTCTCAACATCTCCCTTCTTCACTAGGAACTCATCACAGTTACGGATTGCTGCTTCCAAGAGGACTCGAATAGAAAACGGCAGGCGTGCTGCATGGGTAAGAGGCAAGAAACAAATTCAGTTTTTACCTTAGGGCATATGTCAGCAAGTGCAGTTCCACACCTGGGGCAGATGGGTCTTCAAGCGCTGTCCCCTTATTCTCACGTGGCTTTATCCCAAATTATCAGACACCCTCTTCCAGCCTTCAGCTTTGTCAGTAGGTCAGTGCTAAGTGACCTGTCCCACTCAATTCTTTGAGCAGATTTACTATCTCAGTCCCTGTGAGACAGCAGACACCTTTGCTGAAATGACTCTTTCCACAGCTCTTCCATCCTCCACAGCAATATTAGTCTGAAAACATGCTGTGCTCTCCTTGTTTCTCTGCAGTTTCCTCTCACTCTTGCCACTGAACACAGTCATATAAATGCACTAGAAAAACATAATTTTCTACCTGACATGTTGGAAAGCATAGCTTTAGTGGTAGGCAGTCTCTTCTTCTCCAGAGCTGGAAAATGAAACTGAATGGCAGTAAGACTGTGCATCTGCTAATCTTCTTTTACTTCAAGATAGAAATACTTATAGAAGACAACACAAAATATTATTAGAGCAGTCCTGAGAGCTTTACTATAAGCAATGGGTGTGAAGAAAAAAAATGAAAGTTTCTCTGTCCTTCCTCCCCTAGTCCACTGTAATAATAGCTGTTTGATTTCCTCTCAGAGTATTTATATTCAAAAGTGTCTTGACACATTTGTCTCAACTTTCTACACAGGACCTCCAAGACACGAAAGTCATTTAATCACAGTGAGACCTCATTACTCCTATCATAAAAAAACCCCAACTATTATTCAGGACACAGTCATTCCAAATAATTTGGGGGGTTTTTGTTGGGTTTTTGGTGGTGGTGGTTTGGTTTTTTTTTTAAATCTTCTCCCCCTCACCCCTCCTTCTTCTGTTGCTAAGTTATTCCATTTTCCTGCTGGATAGTGAGAATTGTGTCCTTTTTTCTTTAAAGAATCTGGAGTTTATCACTCCTGGAATGGATCAAATGGTAATACCATACATGTATTTGTCTATTTCTTAAGACTCACCTTTGCTTTTCCCACACAAAGTCTGTCATTTACACACTACCTGAGCCTGCATTGGTATATGCGCTGCTGACATTCAGAGAAAATGTTCCCCCGCTTGCTTCTTTAATTCTGCTTAATCACCTGTTTCCTTTTTGAAAGAGGAAAAATACCCAATATAGACAGCCTTAAACTACAGATACTTGCTTTCTTAGTCAGTGGCATGGATTGTAAGATTTTTACCAGTACCACATGGAAGACGTCTAAGTACATGTGTGCACAGCATGTAGAGAAAATAATACTGTGATCTTGACATTATTTCTGTAGTTCTAAATTTCCAGAATTAAATTTTGCTAAATTTTGTTTTCAAGAACCATCTTTTGAATTCATAGTTCTCTCCAAATACCAAATATCATCCAATGTTGCAATGTCTCTTCAGGTTCTGTTCATCAATGTTAACGAAATGCTTTCCTTATGTTGTCAACATACCATATCTTACATCTTCTAATTTGCTCAGATTAAAGAACTTCTTCAGAGGCTGTTTAGGGTCCAATGGCTCCACAATCCGTACAAAAGGGTTGTTCATGGTTATTCAAGACCCTTATTGTCCCTAAAACACAAAAGAAAAATCAAAGCCATTTTCACAACATCTGTCCCGCATACAAAATACGTGTCCCACAGTCCCACAATGTACCTGTCCCACATACAAGGCCTGTACCAGACAAAAAGGTACTGCATAGTCTGTGTTAGTCATGCCTCTTCCCCCACAAATCTACTTGTAACATGTCCTCAGAGATAAAAGGTCTGCAGGAAGATAAGAGCATTGTGAAAAATATGGATACACCACATGGTTTACAAAGGAAGTTCAATGTCTACACTATTCTCTTCTTTACGCTGCTTCTAGACAGGCCTTTGTGCCTCTGTGATCCACGAACCACCACAACAATGTGATCCCACTTCTTAAGTGGCACTGGTCTAAAGCTAAACAAACAGGCATTTGTATTCAGAATTAAAAATTCAACTAAAACAGAAAACAGAATAGTTTTACTTGAGCCAGGAAGTGTTACAGACTAAGATTACAAACCCTGACTATCAGAGACACAAAGAACCCTCCTGATTTCGGAAATATTCGTTAGGGTCACTACCAAAAAAAAAAAAATACTAAAGTGGACTCTACTGTAACCATCATTTTAGTTTGAGATCTTTTCTTCTTTTTATGGCTATCCCAATGGTGTACTACATAGAGCATTCCACTGGGAGCTAGGATTTTTAGGGTTCACTTATACAAGTTAAAGTACCCTGAGTTATTCCCAATATCAAGGCCAACTAGCATAGAGGGACCTAAATTCACTCTAGAAACATCTCTCAATATCCAGAAAAGGTTAACTGCATGCAAACTGCCTAATGGAACAGTTCCTAGGACACTCTTAAGACCTAAATTCCGCCCAGGGCTCTTTTGGGAGCAATGGCTTAGGCCAACACATGCCAGGGAGCAAGCTAACAATTTAACGGTAAGGACAATTCTCTTACAATGCCTGGCAACATTCTCAGTCACGATTAAAACTCTTTTAGAATAGAGCTAATCATAGGCCTAATTTCCAGATCTGTTGTTGTTTTCCCACAGCACTGTTCCTGTCTTCATTCAAGTACCATTATCTTTCCTTGCCCCAGTTTTTCAAACAAACAAACCCCAAAGTATGAGATGCACATCCTTTGACAGGCCTTGGAGACCGTTTGGTGCAAAGGGATGCACAAAGTCCAGTATTTCTTAAAAACAGTTAATGCAAGGCCAAAAAGTGAAATAATTTATCTCACCTGTCAGTCTCATTGACTGTTCAGGGAATACTATTATGTGAAATACATAAGGGGGATTTTGAAGTATTCCAGCACAAATCACATTTCACATATTTTGAAGACAACAGCAAAGTTAGAGGTTAGATTGAGATGGAGAGATAGCAGAAATAGTGACAAAGGAAGGTCCACATGTAAAGCAGCAAGATAGTGTAAAAGCAAGAAAAATTTCCAGAATTCTGTCAAACAGAACAATGGAAGTTTCTAGATAAAAAGTTGAATGCCCAGGGAAGGCAGAAAAGTAGGCAAATGAACAGACTGCAAACACCACTCCTCCAAACATTCGCACCTTTTGCATTCCCATGTACAAATTATATCCTGAGATTCCTCTTCCCAGCTTTGCAGATACCCATTCTGCACATAAGCCCATCAAGTTTTAGGTGTCATCTTCTTTAAACAGAATGAACTACTCAACTATTCCTCTTCTAAGAAAACTGTGCTTCTACGATTGAGCATGACCAAAATAAACTGCTTCCTTCCTCTCCTTGCCAGCTATGCTCCTGATTTGAGGATATGCTCCTCTTTATTTTCTGCCTTCCAAGCTGAGAACTTTATTTTATGCATATCCACTTCTCATGGGAAAGTCTAAGGGTAGCTGAAGATAGAAAATGCTGGGATATCCCCTGACAGATAAAGCAGGAGGTCATTACTTTGATATGACCATAACGAGTGCACTGTACTCAGTTCACATATACTCATCTAAGTATAAATTGCAGCTGTAACATTTCCCATCCAAGTCAGTGTCTTGGCAAACCACAGTAGCAATTCAACATGCTATGACACATTATCTACTTGTTACCGTTCCTTTGCCAGACATCACCTTCTTCCCTGAACACAGCTTTTTTAGTTCACATTATGAGATACTTCAGTACAAACCTGCTTTCATCAATGAGTTACACAAATATGCCAAATTGTGGGATGACCAAGTTCTAAACACATGTTCTTTTCACCTGCCTGGTCACACTGATTTGAACAACTCTGTTACAATCTTGTAAGCCATTTAGAAATCCCTGAAAAGAGGTAAAGTATCTAGAAAAAATACCAACTCACAGCATTGCTGTAGCAAATTTCACAGAGGTAGAGAAGCCTCAGTCATTCTAACTACTACTTACAGACAGTAAATTATAAACCAAGTGGCCACAGCACAGAACTCAAGCTAGTGATCTGCCAAAAAGATGCAAGGGAGCAATACTCTGCAGATTGAGTACACCAAAATTTTTTAAGTAATCACTGCAATAGATACAGATTAACTTGTGATTGCAGCACAGAATATTTATTCACATTTTGCAGGCACTGAAATGTAAATATGCAAACAGGCTAGCACGCAGGGGAGATGACATCTGTCTGCCTGGGATTGGCGCAGTGCATAGGGTCACATGCATTGATCATGGCCAGTGCCACATTACCACGTAATAACTGATCACACGTACCAAAGAAAGCACTTGATCTTCTGCCTAACAACCTCAAAATTGTTTGCGTGGAGGTGATATCTGAAATGGGATTCCACATAGCGGCCCTCAGGAAGACAGAGGTACAGATTAAGAGGTTCCTAATGGTAACAGCCACCCACACAAACAGTGCTCATCCTGGCCTTGGAAAACAGCAGCAACTCTAGCCCAGGCTATTCCTGCTCTCCAGTTACCCAGACACATGTTCTTTAGTGTTTGTGCAACCCTGGACATAGCCCTATGACTCCAGGGCTTTCAGCTGACTGAAATCTATGAAAATGGTTCAACTGGGGAGTTTTAAAAAAAAAAAAAAAAAAAAAGGGAACATAATCTTATTACTGGAACCTGGAACCTTCTCAAAGGGTTGCATGACTTGTATAAAGTGTACCAGACAAAAAATAGCTTTATTTCAGCCCTTCCAGTGCCTGCTAATACAATTCTGATAATTTGGCTCATACTAACGCTGATCATCTTTAAACCTACACTCCCTAACTATCACTATTGTTTTCCACTCACCTTGTTACATCAATGCAGCTGCTTAGCACTGTGCCTCCTAGCTCCATCTCTTATCAGAGTATGCCTCGAATTCACCCATAGACTGCACATCAGCTCATCACAGAAAGTCTCTCTCTCCCAGCTCCGTTTCTCTCTCCCTCACAGAAGCAAAAGTGCATAAGTATTCTAACCATGAATACCAGGAGGGGCAAATTTATTTGGACAAGGTCATAACTTTCCAAATATAAAAAAGGGAAGCTGTTTTTTGTGCATGCAACATTGGCTCTTCAGGACAGAGAATGAACCCTTGGCTGTAAGAGCTGTTCCATGCTGTCTGTACCCCTTGATAAGAAACAGGGGGGGTTCAAATTTCTCTGGCAACACAAGTTTTACATTGTGATACTGTAACAAAGCATTTGCACTAGCAAAATCTGAGTACAACAACATTCCTCACTTCATCTGTATTGAGTGGGTCAGCGAATTCAGCTTTTACCATGAGAGCTCAGAGGTTTACTAGCAACAAAATAGCAGTGCAAAAATGCTTACTGGCTGTACTGTGTGTGTGGATCTCTATGGCAGCCTGAAGACCACACCATTTGATGATCATTACATAGGAACCATGCACAACCCCAAGGGGACAGAAGGAAAAAGGTGTCTGTACCCCCCACTTTCCTTGTCTTCTCTTAAAAGTTAATCAACTAAATCAAATACACTCAAAGCATATTAAAGTCTCATGCGGATCTCCACAAAAAGGATTAAAGTATGTAACTTAAAATAACTTTTTTTTTTTTTTAAAAAGAACATTCACAGGAGATTTTAAAATATGTTGCATGTGCTGATTTCAAATCTTAAGCTGATGTAACTTTTCTGAGTATCCAACATAAACACAGTACTGATACTGAAATCTTTATGGTTGTAATTTTTTTATAAACTTAGGGGAAAAAAAAGTAATCTAAGTAAATCACTTGGGTAAGTAACTCTTGACAAGACAATGGAATAGAAGGAACAAATCAACGTAAAACTAGGAACCAGAAACTTTAATGGGCTGGTTGCCCAAGAAGCTTGGCTATACCGCATGAAAACACAACCTTTAGTTGAATTTAACTAATTATAATATGAAAACCACACTTCTAGAAGTTAAGATACCCACCTCCACCTGAAGACCCTCACCCACTGAACTTGTGCAGTAAAATTAAAAGATGCTGCATCTTTAAATGAAGACAAAGACAATATACACCAATCAGCTTGAAGATATGGAATTATGGGCACCAGTAAAAGGTTGATAAACAATGAGTTGTTGCTAATTTACAATGTATAAATAACTGTTTTAGTACTGGATGTGCAGCTTTGTGGGGATACCCCCTAGCAACCCTTTCTGTGCAGAACTGGCAATAAACAGCTAGTATCTCGACTGTGTGTTATTGGTTTGCACACTAGGTGAATGATCCCACAAGTTTTGGGACAACAGTACTAGTCACATCACAACACCTTCTACTGGAAAAGGACTCAGTTCAGTAACTGAGGTATTATTTAAAGCATGTTCTTGATTGACTGTGGGTCCTGGACTCTACTTCAGACCCCTTTAAAAGCAGCAGTGTGACTTGGAACACTTTCAACAAGCTGAAATCTTACTCAAATTAATGGAATTGAGAAAGCATCCTTATATATCCTGTAGTTTTGCACTTGCAGAAATCATCTCATGCAGACCCCAGACAGGCAAAAGGTGTGCTGCTTAGCCTCCCACTATAACTAAGAGAACCTGAAGACACCAGAGCTGTTCTAGACATCACTTTAACATACTATTCTACTCTCTTCAGAGCTGCAAGAGCACCTGAAGGTAAAAATGAACACAGCTAATCAGGCTAAAAGCAACAATCTCTTTCACACCATTAAAAAAAAATTTTTTTTAAATATAACTGCTCTTATCTTCATTTGTTGTACCAGATCAATACCACCAACTACATTGTTCTGGGTTTTTTTTAGGGATCTCAGGGGAGCCCACTCATCTCACTATCCAGAATAAGAGGAAACCTTAGCATACAGGAGTACTTTTCTGCTAAAATACATGCTGACAGTAAATCATTCTCCTTCTGTAGTACATGACATGAGTGTTGACAAAAGACTCTGGATTAGTAATAATCCCAGGATTGCCTGAGGACAAACCAAGGACACAGATTTATTTTGTTTGACCTGCAGAAAGGACAAAAAGAAAAAAAGCCTCTGGATGAGACAACCATCTAAGCTTCAGGCCGCAAAGTAAGAACAGAACAGGCACAGTCATTCAGGATTTTAATCTCACTCAGGGAAAGGGAACATGTCTCCGCCACCACCTTTTCTATACCATCTTTGGCTTCTTAGTTGTCGTCTTTCAAATTGTGCCTATGTTATTAACAAGAAAAGTTCATTTTAAGCATCCATGCATAAAAGTAAACACCTTATAGATTGACTAAAACAGATTTCAAGTAGCAAAAGCTCTTTTTCCTGGAGAGTGGGTATATTCTCGGCCACCACTGGGAAGCACACACTCAGCAAAAGAGCAGTTTAATTTGAACACTACCAGATGCTAGAAATGCCGGAAAAGGTTACACTCAGCCAAAGAAAAGAAAGTATTTTATCAGCCATCAAGAAAAGGAGGAAGGCACAAACTAGCCGGTACTAGCAGGAAATCTGTGAAGAAACTTCCAGCTGAAAACTGGGAAAAGCAGGACTGCTATGATAAAAGCCCTTGCCTGGTAATAAGGCAGAGGACATAGGGAACATTCATGGCCTTACTTGGAAAATACAGTATGTCCCACCCATACTGAATCTGATCTTACCACCTTTCATTGCAATTCCTCCTCCTACTCCTCCAAATTATTTCCCTTAGTTTTGTCCACTCAACTGATTGACATTGTGTGTGTGTGTGTGTGTGTGTATCTGTACTTGGCTGCTAAGTGTGTGACAAGCACCTCTAAATAGCAAAAGCAAGTAACTAAAAAAACCTAAGGGGAGCTGCATCACAGCAGCAGGCTACTGTAATGTCATTAAGACAATATTGAGCATGCATTTTCTCATATTACTAAGAATTATATATATAGCCGAACATCACTTCTTAAACTGAGGGCTATTGCTCTGTTCCCCAACAGAAAACGAGTCTCTGCAACTTACATAGCTCTTTTTGTGGTTTCACATTCTACTCACCAATGGGCCTTAATTAAAAATGGTGATGACTACTTCCAGTTTACTTAAGTTATAGATCACTTAGCCATGAACAAAGATCTCTTAGCAGGTCCAGCATGTAGGAACGTCTGTCCTATTGGAACTGCAGCATGGTCTGTGTATGCCTACCTTGCCTGAAAAGCAAGGAAGGAAAATATCCATGTTAAGCATTTTTTATATTAGTCAGGTGTCTGCAGTAGTAAAACTTTGGTAAGTAAATCCATCCATAATTCAAGACAGTTCAGAAAAAAACCTAACACAGATATATGTGTGGTAGAAAACAAATTTAGTTTAAATATCCAACTTGCCTAAGAAAAATGGTTTTGTTACCCTGGGAACAAAACCCCCCCCCCAAAACAACAACAAAAAAACCACATGCACAAAATAAACCTGACAAAAAAAGCAAAAAAACCCCTACAAATTCCCCTAGCATTTGGATGGAGTTCAACACCACTACTAGAACAAGCAGAGACTTGTTTTATGATGTATCTAGCTATAATTACTTTTGGATGCCCACAGAACAGATGAGTGCAACTACTGTTGCAATAAACGCAAGTTTCTTGTTTTGATTAAGAGAAGATCTTACTATTTAACACTTACTCTACCTGTGACAGATAAGGCCACTATATAAGAAATATACAGTGCTGCATTGCTGTAAGCAGTGACAAGATTTCAGTGCTAACAGTTAGACTTGAGAAAGAATCTTTGTGTTTCTCCATTACATGCAGAAGTCCTTGTTACATATAGATCCTTAAAGAGAAGTCCACTAACAATCTGATGACTGAGCAACTATTCTGCTGGTATAAAGTACATCACTATCGCGCACTGGAAGAAAATATAGTCAGATGTAAAGGAGGTTTTTTTAAACACTCTCTAAGCAAAGTTTCAGGGAGCCCCTTTGAACTTTAACACTGAAGAGGAACTCTGTACTGGAACACAAATGGGACTCTGATTGCAGACTTTACTGCTTTCTCCTGATGCCTAAAACTTTGACTGCAAATCCTAAAATATTTATTTATTCAGAGCCATAAAGTGCTACACTTCCAGTCCACTGGACAGATGAGTAAGTGCGTATTCCTATTGCCTATAGCCTGTACATTTCACAGGCTATCATAAGCGTTCTGACCATTCCACTTTGTTAGCAGTGCTGTATTGCACATATAGGAACTGAAGATTTAGTTCTGAGATCAGGTTTGTGAAATCAAACCTTTAGGTCTTAAAGTAACTTCAGCTCCAAGTGAGATACATGCCAAGTTCCAAGATGTGGATATTAAACTCCCTCAAGTCATCCCTCCAGAAAGCCAAATGCTACCCACCCCCCGCCTCACTTCACCACAGTTAGTTCACTTACTGCTTAAGGGACAGTCAAAACACTTCTCATGTATACATCTCACCAGCTTTTGGTGACCCAGGCAAGCACACGTATCTAGTATTCTCAGACAGCCTCTGGAACACAATCTAGCCTTACAGTTAACAAAATCCAGATCCTAATTAAGCAGGCATAAGTGTTAAGGGACTGCTGTGTCAGCAGACACACCGCTGAGCGTCCTAGTTAAAAAGTAGAGACTAATTTTCTTTTTGCTGCAGGAGAATGAGTAGTATTATGCCTGAGAATACAGTGAAGCTTATTTGGAGCCTACAGAACAATGAAAAATGAAGCCTTGAATCTTTTCTTTCCCTTGAAAGAGCAACTCTTAACTTTAACCTACTTCCTACCTCTGTACAAACTTGCTGCTCATTTCCCCTATGTTAGCAGTCTTAGACTGTTCATTAACAAATATGCAGCATGGACCAGTTTTAACAAAGAACCAGCTTTCAGTCTTAGTAAAAAAAAAAAATTTAAAAAAATCCTGTGTAACACACAGAAACATGTTCCCACCGATAACATGGAAGCACTGCGAGAAGTCTGCAATACAGAAAGTGCTGTAAGTGTGTACAAAGGTTTGGTCTGAAATTTGGTTTCAATTTCAGTAGGCAGCATTAAAAGACATCTCAGTATTGGTCTGTTTGTTCCAAAAGGCTCATGTGAAGGGGGGAAGGAATGCTGCAGAGGTGCATGGGAAGGGGAAACAAAATGGGAGTATTGTGAATGAGCCCTCTACTAATGCCATTACCATCGTACCAGCTCTGCAAACTGCTGTCTCTGCACCCCTAAAACTCCTTTTGTGCAACTTGCCACCTGAACTGTTTCAGAGCTATCAAAGATATGTAGGTGGAAGGAGTCCTTTCAGGATGAAGAAATTATGAGAGGATTACTACTGTAGTGAAATACATCTGGCATCATGGGGAAAAATTCCTAACTTTTCATGCCATTTCAAGACAAATCCTGAATTTGTGCTCTGCAAATAATGAAGACAATTTTCTCACAACAAAACTTGCTGCCCACAATCTCAGCAGCTATTCAATTGCTCACATAGATGAGTCCAGCTTTCAAACACCCATGGCTTCAGTCTGTAAGCAGAACAAGTGCCTATCTGAGAAGATTTTACCAATTCCAACTAGCTGTTACCAGAGTTTACTAGTCAACCTCCCTGGGGAGGCAAATTAAGTTTCCACAAAACATTTTTAATTCAGCTGGCTTTTTCAGAACAGTTTTCCACAAAAGAAAGGGGGGGGGGGGGGACCACGACACGACACAACAACAACAACAACAAAAAACCCCACAAAACTAAACACCCTCTTTCACAGGCTTCTGAAGTCCTGACCCTAGAATTGTGGGATGTCCCAATTCCTGCAAGGAAGTACCAAATACCTAGAGGAAATCTTCTGAACTAACCACTCCCTGAGGCGGCACTGAAGGCAAGAACCCCCAAAAATTCTTACCTCCTATTCATACAAACAGAGCAGACTGGAAATTAAGACTCCTCTCTACCTTCTCTCTGTTTCAAAAGAAGGAAAGGGACCACTCTTCAATTCATATCCTTCCAGTGATCTTAAGTGGATCTTTACTTCAGGGAGGGAGAAAATCTCCAGCTACTATGTGGTGAAATTCTATGGTGAGTCTATGCTGGAAAACACTAGCAAAAGAGATTTGCTGCTATTCTTACTGTTTAAATATTAATAATATTTCTTCTGTGGTTTTCTGCAATTATTGTTTCAGCTCTTCCACCATTACTACAAAAACTTCACTGAATAATATCAAAGTGGGAGTGTATTATCCTCTGGCTAAAGGGAACCAGAGAGAAAGAAAGGTGCCAAATTACAAATGTGATATGACAAAAGATGCAGTTTGAAAGCCCTGCAGTCTTCAGTTCAGCAGTAGTCTGCATGATATACTGTGCAAAGCACCACTAAGTGATCAGACTGCTTCATACAACAAAAACCTCTCCAGGAATTTCCTCTATCTTACAAAGTCCAGGATGACTAAGGTATTGACAAGTTTCTGAATAACTCTTCACACACAGCACAGATCCTGGAAGGCACAAGAGTCAGCTGCACTTCCTACTCTGCGCATTAAATTCCTCTTACTTTCTTTGAAGAAGTAACAATCCCCAGAAGTTTATTAGGACATTCTGATGGAGCACAATTGCTTTTAAGCACAGCAATACTAAATAAACATTCCAGTGTTAATATTTCTCTAGGGTGGTCTTCCTTTACTTCAGTATTGCGGATTGATAACGAGCCAGTCTGAACAATAGCAACAACACTGAGTGCTCAGAGATATTAATTCAATTCCAATTGTTTGGAGAGGGAATCCTCTGTTTTAGACCAAGTTTCCTGCTGGTACTAAAGAATAAGGAAGCCCAGAGCTCTCTTGTCTTTCCCCTGCCTCACACCTATGCTAGCTTTAGGGATGGAAACCAAACATCAAAGTACAGCCTCCAGTTAAAAAATAAGAGGGAACTGTGATGGTCTTATGAAACATGGCAACGAGCTGAAGAGGTACAGAGGGACTAAGGCAAACACATACCTAATCCAGATTCTGAAACCAGGCATCTCCACAGCCACAGTCCTCAGCCAGGTTAGACTACAAGGCAAATCTGTGCTACAACCTCTGTGACTGTTACTGTTACAGAGCACCTGCTGTCTGTGCCATGAATGCAAAACAGATGATTTTGTCACCCAAAACAAAAAAACCTGAACTATTAAAAACTGTCACTTTACCTTAGCATAGGCTTCACCTTCTAACGCTTTTCTTCCATCCCCTTCTGTGTCGCCTACTTATGTTGCGGTTTTATTGTTTTTTTGCAACACAGCAGGGTTGCTGTGTGCTTGATAGGTACACTATGCACTACCCTCCACTATTTAGGTACTACTGAAATACCAATAGCCAAGGCTGCAGTTGTTCCAGCAGGAAAACTAATGAAAAGGCTTTGCCTAGATGAGGATAGGGCAGCACAACTTCTCTTCCATTCCCGCTCTTCTCCTCTAGCTAAATCTGCTCTGCTTTCTCAGCTCTGCAAAAGCCGACTCTTCGACCTGGCGTGAGCAGGTTCAAAGCCGGCTCTCGGGAGAGACCAAATTTCAGCCAGCCGGGGCCTGGCCAGCCGCTCCGCTCCCTGCCCCCTTGCAGCGCGGCGCGGGGGGGGCGGCTGCTCGGAGACAGTGTCACAAAGCCGCCCGCAGGACCGCTTTCCGAGAGCCGCCTTCCCCCCGCAGCACCGAGCC
>NW_010973041.1:597851-619501 GCF_000737465.1 Haliaeetus leucocephalus
GGGGGGGGGACACGGGGCCGAGGCGGTGGAGCTCTGTTCTGTGTGGAGGGGTGGCCCGGAAGGTCAGGGGGTGGGCAGGGTGGTGGCACCGGGGCCGGGGCCGAGGCCGGGTCGGGTCGGGCCTCTGCTGCGGGCCGAGCCACGGCAGAGGCCGGCACCGTGAAACGGGCGGCGGGGCGCGGGCCGTGGGCCGTGGCGTGCTTCCACGAGCGCTCCGCCCGCTGCCCGCCAGCACGCTTGCTCGGGCTTCGGACGGGCGGTCCGGGAGTCCCCTCGCCGAGGCCCGCACCTGGAAACGAACGGGTCTTGCTCGGGACACCGCCTGGCAGCGCAGGACCGCTTCCTGGGGGCAGCGCGAGAGGGGGGGCACCTCGGGCTGCCCGAGGGAGAGCTCGCTGGCCTGGCTGTTGGCAAAAACAGCCTGTTACTTATAAACTGGTCAAGATCAATACCGTGACGCCAACGTCGAAGAACAGTGTCAGCGTACAGGGCGTCCCAGAGGACCTGGCCGACACCAATCGCCCCCGCAGCTGAGTGCTGTGGGGCGTTTTTCAGTGTCCGGCGTGCCCGCAATAGAACAGCATATGGTTTGGGCCTGAACAAAGTAAATTAAAAAAAAATCTAATTCCAGGAAAATCATTAGATAGGTAAGAAAGGGGAGTAGTGTGGAAAGAGTTTAGATGTGTCGTCTTCCAAGTCTGCAGAAGGTCTTGGAGAGCAGTGGCTAGGAGACTTGCTAACCACTGAGAGTCAGAGCTGGAGGAAAAGACGACCAGTAATGCTTTGTTTTTCCCCTGAAGAAAGCTCAGGCTGAGAGCAAACAGGGCTACTTGCTGGCTTTGCTGCAGAGGAGCAGGTCTCAGGTGAGCAAGCTGATGCAAAAAAATGAAAATGGAAGTGCTCTGCTCTGCTTGGAGAGAAGGGTGAAACCTAGAAAATGCCCAAGATGGCCCACCTGGTTGTTTGCGGGTTGGATTCTTGCACACCGACCTGTGCTGGCAGATCCTGCTATTAAACCTACTATTCTCTGACTGATACTCTAAACGTCCTGTCATTACAAAATACAGTACTTTTAACTTATAATTCAAAACCTTTTCCGGGTTGGCCTGTTTTCTGTTCAGCATAAATATATCATGGAGTAATTCACAGCCACCAAGTTCTCTTTTTAGAATTGAACGAGTTTTTAAAACATACGATTTGCTTTCACAAATTAGTAACTTGGACATGAAACCAGACATTCATTCATAATATTCTTTTCACACCTTTGGCCAGAGAGGCTCACAAGACTGAGTTTGTCAGAACAAAGTCATATTTGTAGTTTGGCAGTGGAAGGAGAAGGACCATTTTTTCTTCAAGACAACCGCAAAAGAGTAGATGACTCTGGTGGTATGAGAAGCCAGGAATTTCTAAAACTTCTTAGTTTCTAAAACCTCTTCTAAATTTCTAAAACCTCCTTAGAGCTTTAGATGTTTCATTAATTGATAGAATTTTTTACTTTTGTGTATGTTTTTTAATAGCAATAAAAGCATTTCAATATGCTGCTCTCGATGAGATAAAGTCCTGCAATAATTCTTTGGGTCACTTCCTTTTTAAAACAAGGATTGTGATTTTTTTGTTGTTGTTTCTAACAGAACAGACTTCCAAGGCCCATGTGCATCACTGAGTTTTGAATCACAAATAAAATCCTTCATACCTAGATACCAAAGCAATTGCTGACTGACCTAAAAACCTCTTGGGCAAAGAGCAAAGTCTAGTGAAATAGCAGGTAAGCAACAGAAATGGGAAATCCATTCATCAGCTCTGACTTCTCCCAGCAAGTATCTGCAAGGTTTGTATTTTCTGTTCTGTGTGGAGGGGAGGCCCTCGAGGTTGGGGGTGGGAGGGAAGATTTCTTACCACAGAAAGAGAGGCAGCACTGGTGCAGCATCTGCTAGTTATATGTAAGGGCACAGAGGCCACAATGGGATTGGAAGATAGGCTGTTCATTCAAGGGTTTATGGTAACGCTGTCTGAAGGTTATCACAGACTGGTGCTTGCAGCACGAGTATTTGAGGCTGTCATTCTTCTCAGCAGGGCTAAGTTTACAATAATGTCGCTTACTGAGTAGATGATTAAAAATTTGTGGGTTTGTGTCTCTCCCAGTACTGCTAGGAGGTGAGTACTACACTAGATCCATTGTTTGTAAGGAAGATGTTTACTGAAATGGGTTCTTGGTTTTAATATCAGATTGTGAGGATGTCCAACAGTTCTCTTGGGCAATCATGCATTGTGCTGAATAAGGGTTAAAGGAAATGACTTTCAGTTCTTGCACCAAAGATGGACGCAAATAGGAGTAACAAGGCCTTTCATGTTGCAGTCATGAGCGTCTCAGTGCTTGTGACTTCCTGTTTTTTAGGGGTTTTCATTAAATTATTTCATGGCAGATGAGGAACTGTGTGTCAGTCCTTTGTCCTTTCTATCTTACTGGGGAAATCCATTTACAAGAGGCTTGGCCTAACCTCAGATTCCTTCTAGACTGTTCTTTGAGGTTATTCACCAAGCAGTGTCCTAGAAGTCCAGGGAGTGCATCATGTCTGTTCAGTCCCTAGCTGACTTCACTTTTGTGCCTCTAAACATACTTCACTCATTCTGATCCTATCAAGAAGTTACAAATACTTGGGATTCCCAAGGGGCAGCTTTCAGCTCATTATAGCTACTAAAGCCTTAATGTACAGCAGTTAGTAGACTTCTGTGTTGTGGTAATCCTCCATGAAGTCTCAGCAGAGCACTGAGGTTGCAGCAATCACAGAATTGCTGTCTCAAACTGGGTGAGGACTGGGATGAGGGGGAGACAATAAACTAGAACTGTCAGCCTAGAGGACCCAGAGCCATTTACCCTTTGAAGCAGCCATCCCCCAAAAGTGTCCCTCAGTAGCACAATCTGCACGTGTCCTCCTGCTTTTCCTGGCTATTCGAAGTATAATGAAATCACCTGATGAGGTTTGGTCTGGAGTGCTGTGTCCTCACAAGCAGCACCTAAGGATACATCACACAACATACTATGTACTGCAGAGCATGATATGAATTAATATTTTCAAATCAATTCAGCACTCAGTAAAACTCTTTCACTCTAGGAAGCCATCTGTGAGCGAGTTTGGGAACTGGTGGGGTGGTAGGTTGCAGGTTATGGCCTACAGCTTGTCCTGAGTACAGGAAAATAAACTTGTTTGGCAGCTGACAAAGGAGTTCGTGCTCGGATTTCATCACCAGTCATATACACCCAACTGTTTTAAGCTGTTTGAATTGTCACTGTGCAACAGTAGTACAAGTCTGAAAAGAGAGCATCTAGTGTCTCTTAGAAGACCGGTTAGAAATGCCAGAGTGGGTTCTGGTTATTTAAATAAGTAAGGGCCTGCTGCTTTCCTATCTTTAATTAGATGACTGTGCATCCTCTAAAGGAAATTCTGCAGCCAGCATATTTTATTAAATATATTATAATTTGCTTCTGGTCTTAGCACTGATTTACTTAAATGCCTTTATTTAAATGAGTCTTCAATTCATGTAATTGCAGTAATGCTTATAGAACTTCATAGTTCAGCTTCAGCATCAAAACAAAGATTTAAGTTCTGCCATCTACTGGTTAAATGGGGTTTGGCGGAGGCTTGGTGTCATTCACTACCAGTAAGAGGGCATTGGCTTGGGAGTTCAGATCCCGATTTTGCTCCCGGGTCGAAATTCACACAGGTGTACTGTCAAGGAACCATACAGTTGCCTTGCAGAATAAAAGCACTTGTTTGACTCCACCACATGAACTGAAGAAAAAGGAGTTGAGAACAGGATTGTATACACAAAATCAAAGCATATATTGAGACCAAGACAAGTAAAACTGCTGTTGCTTGACTGTCAGCACTGTGCCTTCAACACCAAACTACATAACCCTTTTGCAGAATTTCTTCAGAAGTGGATATTCTCTGATCAGCTTATAGGTGCTGTAGTGAGCATCAGAAAGAAGAACTGTGTGCACCATAGCAGTGGGAGAGCAGTTCCTGTCCCTATTGAGAGTAGTGATACAACTTGCAGTAAATGCAGAAGTCTTTGCTGGCTACCAGTGTATTTCCCTGCATAGCTGGAATGGTGTAGAGGACTTTAACCTGGACTAGATTCTTGGGCATGCTCACCCTAAACCAACCCATATTCAAAATATTCTTTAAACTGTTGGCGTATACACAATGTACAATACCCTTGCACACAGGCTGGGTCTGTGCTGTTCCTAGTGTGTATTACAGTTGCACTAACAGTCCCTTACTGAGCTCAGGAGTCTGACAGAAAATGTTATTCATCTGACACAGCTGAAAGGGGATGAAGAGGAGAGTAAACTAATGCAGAAAGTTGGTAGAAGAAACAAACTCTGGAGCCCAGGCTGCTATACTATATATCATGTGGCAAGTCTAAGCTACCTGTTTTCACTTTGAAGCTGTACCAGGCTAAAGAACTTGCACACAATCACTAACCTCTACCTGAGAGGCATCCATTTCCTACTACATGCTCACTGTCATGCATTTGGTGACTGGTAAACGTACAGCCTTGAGCGTTCACTACAGCACTATCCTTCCATGCCCTGTACGGACAAATAGTAATTACTTGTAGTTGCCCTGAAATCCAAAACTCAGTTTACCCACTTCCCGTACAGCCTATTCCACTGAGTTCTCACTTCTAAGAAGTGAGTTGAAGGTGATTTTTTCTTTTGCAGCTCACAAGTCAGGAGTTATTCCACTTAAATAGCAGGGAAATTTCTTAGAAAAATAGGAAGGAGAAACAATAACACTGTCTTTGCTTTAATTTACATTTTTGCTGCAATATAGTAACAACTTCACTTTCAAAATTCTGGACATGATATGTACATACAAGCAAATTCTGGTTTAGGACTAACTGGTATTTAAGAACAGCTTACAAGAGCTGCAAAATTATGCAGATTTAGCCAAAGTGATGTGCTGTTTTCACAAGTGAATAAAACCATACAAACTTCAAAAATCCTGTGCCTTTTCCTCTTAAGAAACAGTGGTTTTCAAGCATCAGTAACTCCCAAAGTCAGGGATAACAGAGAACCTTTGTGACCTACCTTTAGCAATGCAGCTGAAGTCAGTGCTGTCTCCAGTCTTAAACGCTGTATTAAGCCAGGTTGGTGGAGGCCTAGATGTCTCATTACATGTGTCTTTCTGCAGCTCCAGACAGAGGAAGACAATTGCTGATTCTGCCCTTCTGAGTTCTGTGAAGCATTTTGTGAGTTAAGATGTGGAGCAAATTGTCATTGTTATGCTGACTTGAGTGTAACAGGTAATTTTTATGAACAGAGGTGATGGGCACACCTCAAATTTCAGAATACTTTCTGCTTTGCAGAGAAGTGCTAATATAAAATCTAAATTTGTTGGATGCATTATGGCTGCCGTGTTTTGAATCAGCTGGGATGGAAGTTTTAAAGCTCTCACTGATAGAAATCACGTAAAAGCAGTTTCACCTAAAGTATGAAGGTATTACATAGAACACAAGGATGATTTCAGAACAGCTGTGCTCATTTGCAGTCAACTTAAGATGATTTTGAAGTCAATTTCAATAAGACTGTTTAGAAAAATAAACATCATGTAATAATCCTCCAAATGAAGAGTGTGAGAACAAATCACATGGAATGCTTTGAGAATAAAAGCAGGTTAGAGAAAGAGGAAACTGGGCCAAAAAGAAAATGTGTTGAAATTCAAGACAGGCCCTGATAGTAAAATGAGTAAGAAACCATTCATAAGTAAATACTACTATTATAAAAAAATATGGGTTAACTTCTGGATAGATTCTGCAAGGGTTAATATACTAACCATAAATGATGGAAAAGGCTCAGAGTAATTCATTCAGCACATATTCAACTATTTTTGCGCTGGCTAAAAACTTGGAAGTCTGGAGTTCAACTTGACCAGATCCACACTGCCATAGCTGCTCAGCTTTTAGTGGAGTTGTTCTGACTTACACCAACCAAGGCAGACTGTCATTTTTCGCTTTTATAGACTGCTCAAACAGCACTTTAGCCCTGCAGTGAGGGACTTAATGTGCAAAACTTACTGTAAGCCTCTGGGAGGAGTACAGCATCTGGGGTCTAAAGGAGACAAAGGGCTGTCTTTCCCCGCTACCTCCACACACTAGCAGTGGTCAAACAGCACAAGACTTTGCTAAGTAGAAAGGACAGTGTTCCTCTTCCTGAATCCCTGGTTGCTAATTTCTGAGGGGAAAAAACATCTGGACATGTCTTACTACCTTAGCAAAGGCTCTACATTAACATACGTCCTCTGGATTCCTGGTGGATAATAATTGTACTTAAATAGAGTAGTTAAAATCTTACTGTAATAACAAATAAAAGCTACTACATTAGTAATGGAAAATACAAGAACAGCAGCAGGGAATATATCACTTGCCTTTGGTGCCATTCATCTATGTGCATATTTAATCCACCTGCTGACATTAATTTCAGTGCTTATTTAGGCCTTATTTGCAAAATACCATTTTTACCCTCCAACAACTCATTCAGTCATAGTAGAAAATTGTGCCAAAC
Source organism: Haliaeetus leucocephalus (assembly GCF_000737465.1). Lineage (NCBI taxonomy): Eukaryota > Metazoa > Chordata > Aves > Accipitriformes > Accipitridae > Haliaeetus > Haliaeetus leucocephalus. The sequence continues at coordinate 604,423 of NW_010973041.1, forward strand.
TTTTTCTTCCAGAACTGAGAGAAAAGCAGAGCCAGGTTCAGTGCAAAAGCTAGGAGCTGAGGCTCACTATTCTTTTCTGCTTCCTATTTATATGGAGATCAAGGAGGAGGACAAGGAAGCATCTGGAAATAAATCTCACTAATCTCTCTGAAGTATGGGAAGTGATAGAAAAACTTGTTTTCAACCTGAAATTCATCATTTTCCAGCTGCCTGTTTTTCTGTCCTGTTATTATCCATTTCCATATTCATGTCAGAAGATCTTCTGATATAAGTTCTACAAATTTCTCCAAAGTGTAAAAATGGGAACATGCTTTTGTTACTTTGAAATTAACTATTTGACACCTGTTTCGAAAGCAAACATTTAATCATAGCTGTAAAGAACAGCTGGCACATTCTAGAAAGCAATGGAGAATGTGCCCCTTGAAAATAAGTCTATATTTTTTACTGCCTATACATGCTTGTTTTGCTCAAGGAGCATTAAAGACACAGAGAAAAGCAGTCGAAATTCCTCTGCTGCACCCTAGTGGTAGCCTGTGTTTGTCCGTTTCACCTTTATGCCTGAACGTGACTGATTAATTGTTCTTAACTACTTTTCAATGAAAAGGTGGATACTGCCTATTTTTTACCAAAATGTTTGTACTAGTACTTTGCTTTTTGATTTCTCACTTCTCCTGCAGAAAGTTAACATTCTGAATAAAAACAGCAGTCAAAATTCAAGAATCTTCCGCTAAGTTTCTTCCAAGGCTTCCTGACCAGACCAGATCACTTATGATATGGCACAGACACAATGGATATTTCTCTGACATATTTTCCTGCCTCTGAGGGCAGAGAATGATGCATCATAAGGTATACCCTGACCCCTAGCAAAAGTGAGAGCACAGAGCTAAATTACATCTCACGCCAGGCACTGCAATACTATTTCTGTTTAAAAAGTTGTCTTTTTTGCCTGCTTGCAGGTAGTCCAAGTCTTTCCATACAACTAAGCCTTCATTAAGATCTACTTCAGTGGTTGCACTAACCAACAGGACACCCACTGAACACAGCAGCTGAGGATAACATAGTGAGGAAAACACAGGTTGGTGTTTCTTTTTATCCTGTTTCTTAGCACAACATTTAGATGTCATGAGAGTGGGTAATCATCTACTGCTGCTCTGTGTGCAAATAATACCTCCACTGTTGATGACTCTTTCAGTGAACAGACTGCCTCATTCACCACAGACCTTAATCAGAAGCTGTGGTTGTGCCAAGAGCAATCTACCCAGTGGGACTTACTACGAAATGTTAATTTCAATGCTACCGGGCTTTCAATGCTTCATTTCCATTAGTGAAATCGCATTCACCTTGTTTTTTTAATGCAGTATCTTAACTGACCACAACCACTGAAAACCTATTTACTAAACACTGATAAGATATTTCAGTCATGTTCACTATGCAAGCACCTCCTGTATAGCCAGATTTAATTCTGTGGTGCTTTCAACACATACCAAGGCTAAGCCTCTTTTTAAATGTCCATCTCCTAAAAGCATTTAGTATTGGCCTGATGGCAGGTCTTGTTGTAATTTTGCCTTTTAGGAGATTTTGTAAATGTGTTATTTGGAGGGTAATGACTCAAAAGGGCTATTCCACACTAGACTCCCATCTGGATGATCTTGTTGCATGCTAAAAATTACACTGGCAGTACTTAGTTTAGTCCATTTGCAAAGAAAATTTACCTAGGCTACAGAACCCTGTTCTGGAGCAAGCATTCACATGAAAGTTAATGGAGGAGTATCTGCTGTACTTTAACATTACACCCTGTTATTTCACATTCTCTTTCCTCTGGCTACACCCACAGGGAAACGGCAAGCTGTCCTAAAATCCCACCCTGAAGTCTGCCTTCCCAACCTGAACATAAAGCTAGCACACTGAAAGGAAGAGTTAAAGGCTGTTTTTTTCCATATGAAACTAATTTAGGATTAAATTGCTAAACCTCAGCAACTATTTGATGTGTCTTTGATCTTTGAAAGTCTTGTTAATGAGTAATTGTGACAATGCACTCAAGTATTTGTTGGTAAATTGAACCTCTTAAGCTTTCAGAAGCAAGCAAAAATTACTTTATATTCCAGTGTTCTGAGTGGGCATCTGGGAGTAGAGGAGCCTTCCAGGAAGATGTAATATGCTGATTTAAAAAAAAACCAAACAAACAAACAAACAAAAAAACCAAACAGTTATTTTACTTGTTTAGTGAAGAATGGAGTGTAGTGTGAGTGCTTTGGAATGTGATCGTTAAAAAAAAGGTTAGAAAAAAAACAAGAGGACTTAATTTTCAAGAGAAACATTTTACTCCTGTGTGTCAAACCTGTCTGTAGACGCCCTTTACTTAGATGAAAGTAACTAAGCATAGAGAGCAATATAACAGTTACTGAAATTAGTAGGGCCTGACTCCCAACAAATCCCAAGATCCTGTAATGGCACTATGTGGTGATTTAAGTATTTTTGAGGTTGAATCCAACTTAGAGAAATACTCCAGCTGAGCTGATTCTCTTATCAGCTGAGCAGGGCTTATGGAAGGGGAAGAGGCTGATATGAAGCCTGGGATCCCACCACAGCCAGAGGTCTTGCCAGGAGCAGTATCTTGGGCCAATGCAGTGGTTCATAAGGAAATTCCTGGGCTGAAAGGCAAGGGCTCTGTTTTGGTGGTCTCTCAGAGAAAGCCAGGCTGGACTCCAGTGATGCCAGTGGTCTGTGGTGGGAAACTGTGGGATTCACGGCTTTTCTCTCCGGCAACCAGCCTTGCACCGACTGACACCTGCAGGTGGGTCCCTGGGTTGGGGCTGTGCAGATGAGCTCTCGGCTTCTCTCCCAGGGGTTGCTTCCAGGCCTGTCGTGGCTTTGGTGCTGGAGGTGCTGGTGCCTGTCCCCATGCTGCAATGCACAGGTGCAGGATCCCTGTTAACTTAGCTGTAGAACACATTTTGATGTTGGGTGCTCGTTCCCTCTGGCCCTTAGGGAATATAAGGACATCTCCTTCTGCAGGGATAAGTGCCACTGCCACATTGCCTTCCCTGCCTGACCCTCCGGGATGTAACGCTGTTGCCAGAGCCGTCAGCTGTCCTGCACACCTTGAAAGTTTCTATTTTACATCCATGACCACCTGCTGGTCCTGTCCAGTTACGTCACAGAGCACACAAGCAGGTTTTTAATTGTTTTACTTGTAGCATGGTTTGGAAAATTCACACTCTTCCCAAAATCTTGAACTGAGTTACACAGTGTAAAGTTTTGTCTGCATAAGAAGGTGATAGAGCAGGTCCATAACAGGGTGACCCAACAAGTCAGCAGCCCTGCTGGGAGAAAGTGGGGAACTGCTTTAATACCCAAGTTGGATCTAACTTTGAGGTTGCCTGTGCTTTGAGCTCCCAAGACCCCTCCCATCCTGCATTATTCAGTGAAATAAACACCTATGAAATGAGTGCTTGCAGCAGCATTCAGTGTGTATCTTTCCATGTATCAATGCTGGAGCGCACTCAGCAGAGCCTGTTTCAGTTAGAGACTTACTCTAAGAGTAGGAGGAAGGAAATGTAATGGTAACCAGGGGGAGCAAACAGGGACTTTGCACTTAACAGACCAGGTTTTTGTCATTCACAGACAGAGATAGGCTTCTGCTCCTGCTTGTGTTTTCCTCATTATGGAGCACAGCAGCTCCAAGTCAGTGGTTTCCCGGTCAGGGGGTATTTGCTGCTGTTGAGCTGGCCCAGAGGAGAGCAATGATGAGGCTGGCGAGGGGGTGCTGGCCTTTAGCACAGCAGTAGCATAACAGGGGACACCAAAGGGGCACAGAAATACTGCTGGAGATTGTCCAGGACAGCTGGAGCCATCATGATAGCATGCCCCTTAGCACCAGCCCAAACGCTACTCCAGAAGGAAGATGGGGGGCCTCCGGGTGTGGGGTTACAGGGTGTGCCTGGTGCCTCTCCCCAGGGCCAGGGCTGGGGTCACACTGTCCTCAGCCCTGGGAAGTCGAGGTCTGGCTGAGGTGCAGGGCTGCCTGGTGCAGAAGCTATGGGGGAAGGCCAGCACACCGTGTAGCATCAGGGAGGATGAGCAGGAGAGCAACAGGATCCTTCCAAGGAGATGCTTGTGCAGAGGCAAGAGGTGGAGCCCTGTGCTGCTGTGAGGGGTGCACCCACTCTGACTGGGTGAGCAGCACTTTGGCTCAGGCATCACCAACAAGCAGGCCTGACTGAAATCAATGACTGCTCTGCAAACCTTGAGAATCGTGCTAGGCCATCATCGTCTCAGGAACCTAGGCCACGTCTTATCAGGAGCTAACATTACTAGCCTGAGGTGGGACGAGACAAAAGTAAAACCACTATGGCTGCACTCCTGCATATACGCCAAAGGGGGGCTGACTACAAGTCAACCACTTTATGCTATAGATATCTGTAGGCTCCCCCCCCCGCCCCGAGCCCATTGAGCTCTCCTGCACAGCAGCAGGCTGCATGGCAGTGATCTCCCCTTGAGCAGGGACACCTCTCGGGGTTACTTCTCGAGGTTGAGAGACCCCTTACCTGGCATCTGGTATCCGTAATGAGGGAAACAACATTTTCTATTAGGCCTAAAAGTATATTGCATACTAGCAACATTTATGTATCCAGCTATAGCTTAATTATTAGAAGTGTACTAACTAGTAGAGTATTTGACCACTGTCTAATCACTATTTAAATAATCATTTAAATCATCATTTAAATCATTGTCAAATCATCATCAAACCACTGTTTACCATTCAGTTATTGCTTAATCACCACTTACTATTTAATTATCATTCAATCATTGATTAATTATAATTTTATCATCATTTAATCATCAATAAAACCCTTTTAGTTAACTCCACAACAATGACTTCTCTTAATAATTCATCTGCGACAGCTGTGTAAGAGGTACGATGGCTAAACACTATGCTTGAGTTTGTAGTGGGTTGGGTCCCCCAAGATGGCAAGGCTGGGAGCTTGTGACTCCCTGCAGCAGGAGAACAGCTCCTTCTGCTCAAGCAGATGTGAACTGAAGGCACTCAGGTGCAACACCCTGAGAACAGGTAAAGAGGAACAAGCTCAGTCTGGAAAGGCATCTGAGCCTGAAACACATGTCCCCTCATGAGGACATTTTGAGTGATGGTGGCTGGAGACTTTACTTTTTCTGACCAGACTTACTGTCTCAGAAGGTTTGCCACTTGCCAGGGCCTTAGATCTGGGATGGTTTGTCCAGCCCTTGGACCATCACCCTCTGTCATCCATGTGGCCGCCAGTGACACTGCCAAAGGAGCATCTCCAGTGTGGCCATGTCGCTCTGGAGTCTAGGATGAAGGGCATGGGAGTGCAGATGGTGTTTCTTTATATCCTTGCTGGTGAAGGAGTGGGTGTATCCTGTGGGCCAACAGGCTCAATCAGATATAAAGAGAAAAAAGACTTTATGTTTTATATACTGGGTTTCTGATACATTATTAGAGTGTAGAAACAAAAGGGGTTGTTTCTGGCAAGGCCAACCAGAATGGGACTTGACTGCAAGATATGTTGTGATAAGAGGGAGAACCGGTTATGCTCCATCTTATTTTTCGTAGTCCCGGTTCATTGTAGACCTGTTCAAACTCTTATGATCAGGACTGATTTTTTGCATTTAGTACGTTTGTGGAGGAGACTTCCAATCTCCATTGCTTACACATATTGTTACAAGTGGGAGTGATACTTCATAGGACCTCATAGAAGACTGCCTCATCCCTTCTCCATCCACCATAGCTTGCAAAATTGTTGCTAGGCTGATATTCAAAAGGAGATTTCAACATAAACCCTGTGCCATTCTGTTCAGTCTGGAGGGAGTTCACCCAGATGGTTAATAAGCATAAACTTAATATCCTGACTTGCGGCTTTTGGAATTGGAGTGCATATACCTTGGTCAGTGTGATTCCAAATATACATAAAACCATTAATTAGTTCCCATGCTAAGTTTGGGGATTCCTCTCCTCGAGTCCCACCAAGAGCGATGAAGAGGAGAAAGACACAAACTTTCCAAAACATTTTATAATAATACAAACAACAACTTAACCTTAAGGCAAAGGGTCAGTATTAGACATACCAAAACATCTTTCTCTATTTAAATATAAATAGACAAAAGCTGAGATTAAACAAATAACACACACAATTATCAACACAGTCAAGGTTAACATAGGTCCCACATCATTTTCTTTTCCTCCTTTTTAGATCTAAAATGCATACAAAAAAGAAACAGAATAAAATAGGAAAAGGTCAGAACAACAGGACAATCCACCTAGTGTGGATTTGAAGATCCCTTCTGTGGGCATCAGTAGCCATCCATGCATACACATTGGTGGGGGCCTTCTAAGTCAGTGGTACTGGTCCCACAGTGGGTAAATCCACCAGGACTGCCTGCCCTGGGTACTGGAGGGGATTCACAGGGTCCTTGGTTTTCATCTCCCCAGAAAATATAGACGGAGCCTTGGGACAGAAGGCTCACAAGCCAGGGGCAACCATTGATTCCCCACTGGCCGTTTACTCTCATTATTGCGTCTGGCACCCATTGTGGCCATCATGGTTCGTGGGTTTTACGGCCTGCTTTAGAAGCCCATTGGTATGCTCCACAATCCCATTCGCTTGGGGGTAGTATGGGCTGTGGAAAAACCACCGGATTCCTTCGTCCTGAGCCCACTCCTGAACCACCTTGGCAGTAAAGTGGCTTCCATTGTCTGATTGGATTGATTTGCATTTAGGCAAGCAGCTAAACCATAATTTTAACCCCTTCACCGTACTTCCCCCTGTTGCCCGAGATACAGCTTCTGCTTGGGTTACGCCCGATACTATTTCAACCCCCACCAACACATAGCATTTTCCCTTGGAAACCCGGAAAGGACCAATATAATCCACCTGCCAGGTGTTCCATAGTCCCTTATTGCCCCTTAGGTGTATGGTTTGGTCCTTAAGAGGGTTGTGTTTTCTTAGCTGAGTATGGCATAGACCACACGCTGAAATAATGGTTTTGCACAATTTTCTGGTTATGGCCATCCCCTACTTACTGCCTCTTGAAACAAATCTTTGCTCCATGAGTAGCCTCATTTTACATGCAACCGTTCCAGAAAGTGTTCCCATTTTTCGTCTTCACCCTCTGCAGTCAACCTTGCCAAGCAGGTCAGCAAATCCACCTGATTATTCAAAAGGTGAGCTGGATGCTCTCCTGTCTGGTGCACAGGGAGCCATCCTACTAAAAAGGATTTCCACTTGGTAATGTTCAAGATTTTCTCACATTTTTCTTGTTGCCACACCGGTACCCGACTGACCTCACATTGATTTTGTTCCCAGAATGGGAGCCATTCAGTACATCCCTTAAACACAGTGTATGAATCTGTGTAAATAAACACTGGTTCTTTAGCCTTGGCCTCTTCAGTAATTATGCTCTATACAGCAACCAATTCTCCTATTTGAGCGCTTCCCTCACCTTCTGTCACAATTCAGTTCCCTGAATCAACATGCAGGGCTACCGCTTGGTATTTCCATACCTGTCCCTCTCTCCTAGAGGACACGTCAGTAAACCATGCATTCCTCAGGTGGAGTTCAAATGGAGGAGCAGGTTTTATGCATGAGGGAGGAGCTTCTGTGTCTGAGTGGTCAGAGGGTGGATCTTGTATTTGGAGGATTTGAGGTGTTCCCTCCTCTATCTGTTGTGTGTGGCAGTAGTGATCTAATTGGGCATACCACTTTCTCACTGTTTCTCGCTGTGCACCCCCATGTTGGGGGGTTCCAGCCAGTATTGGTTTCAAGACCTTAATAGGTGCTCATAGAATGATTTATTGTTGCTGTATGATTCAGCTTCCTGTAGAGGTAGACTAACCACAGAGACCCTTCTCCCAAACTGAGTAACACTTCTCTGCATCTCTGAAACTGTGCAAATAAAACCCCATGGGGCGGATTGGACCCTCCAGTCCACGTTGCCACATATGTATGGATACTCCATGAGTTGCAAAACCCCACTCGATATGGACTGGATCTGTCGGGTGTATTGGTCTCCAGGCCTGACATACCCCAGCCTCAAAAATTAACAACTTTAAGGCTTCTTCGTGGACAGGGGTCCAGTCCCAAGTAGCCCTTTTGTGTGTTAAATCATAGAGGGGGTGGGCTATGATAGAAATATGGGAATGTGTTTCCTCCAAAATACTAGCAAGCTTAGGGCATGTTGCAGTTCCTTCTTATTTTCAGGCATTTTTACCTGCTCAAGGGTAGTTAAAGTTTCAGGGGGAATGCACACTGTTCCTCCCCTCCACCATATACACAGGAACTTTTCCTCAGAAGATGGGAGTTGTACTTTTTTGGGTGGAATTTGGAGCCCTGAATTTTCTAGGTGGGTGATTATTTCTGTCTGGGTCTGTCCCACCGTGGTGGTGTCAGGGCTGTCAACCAGTACATCATCAATATATTGATATACTTTAACCCCTTCTCCGGGAGTAATTTGGGCCAGTTCTTGTGCCAATGGTGGCGATATCCCTGGGGGAGATGAATAAAAGTGAATTGCACACCTTCCGAAACCATATCTTTCATGTCAATGGTTGCCAAAATTTGCTGGGCTTGGTCCTCTATGGTCGCAACCAATTCAGCTATGTTAGGCACTGCAGCTGTCAAGGGGCCTATATTTGCATTCAAACACCTGTAGTTAATGGTTAATCGCCATTTACCCTTCAGTTTGAGCACAGGCCAGACAGGAGAGTTAAAGGGGGAATGTGTGGGGATAATCATCCTTTCCTCCTTTAATTCAGCTATGACCGACGTGATCCCTTCCCTTGCTCCCAGGGTTTCACATTAACAACTTTGGAAGTGGGAAGTGTAGGCCCTTGCTGTAAAAGTCTCATAGAAGCAGTAGGGAGCCCAAATTTCCATTCCCTTCCTTTTGAATCCACCCAGGCTCATCCCTTTAATGGATCAAGTCCCAAGATATTCATGGGGAAAGTTCCCAAACTCATGATAGCCTCTACTGGAATTTAGTTTCCAGGTAACCAGCATTTAACCCAAGCTGCTGGCTGTGGCTTAGGGTTTCCAAAAACATCTGTAATCCAAATCTGTTTTTTATCGGCAGCTATGCCATTGCGGTCAGCAACATCCGCTCAGAGAGCTGAGACTTGAGTGCTGGTGCCCACTAAAAATGTAACTGGGATTTTAAAAGGGCCAAGGGTAAAGGTAATCAACAACTGTCCCTTAGTATTTTCTGTGAGCCTTCTTAGATGGACTCACCGGCTGTCCCCCAACTCACTTATTGGGGACAGTACGTCCAGTTTCCTGATCCGAAATCAATCAAGTCCTTTTCAGGGGCAGTAGGTGTTTGAGGGACAGTTACCGCCACCTCGTGAGATTTCACTTCCATCCTGCCTTTCCCCTGGGAGGACTGCTCCATCCTGAGGGGTAATCTCCTCTGACTTTTCCATGCTCAAATAAGCTTCTCTAGGGCTGTGGTGGGTAGGCCATCCATTACATGCCGGGGAACCCCCTTCTCAATTCCTTCAGCCCACAACAGATTTCTTTTTGCCCCTAGATTTCATGAGGGGAGGGTAATCCTCCCATTGTTCTATTCTATGCCCAGCGACTTTAGATTTACCCATTCCCACTGTGAGGCCCATCCTTTGGCCATAATTAATCAACTCTTGTGCCACTTCCCCTCAGGTCATAGCTCCCCGCTGTTGGTTCCGTCTTCCTCCCCTCAGGGCTAATGCATCCCACAAATGGTCCTGGAGTTGGACCGCATATAGTTTTAAACAGTCAGGCAAGCCCTGGATCATGGGAGTCATCCTGTTGGGGTTGGCACTTAATAGCATCGGGGAGGGTTGCTAAGATACTAAACGCCTGTCATGCATCAACTGGAGACAAGCAGTCTTTTGCAGACTTTCAGTTAAGTGTTTTATAGTTGGGGTCTTGATACCCATTGGGTCCCCTCGTTCCATGGGATCTAATCTCCCTTCCCAATATGCAACTCATTGGGTTATGGACCACAATTCTCTCCGGTTGTCAGTGATCAAAAATACCCCAGGCCCCCAGTACTCCTGTGCCTCATCTTCTGACAATAAAACCCAGTCTCTGTCAGTCAATGATACCCTCCATACATATTCAGTCTTGGTTTCTTGAGCTAATCTAGTATATTTTTCCTGGATTTTTGATAGTTCGGTCGCTGAATATGTTACTGTTTGGACAGTAACTTGCGGGACCCTTCCCGCCTGACCGTTACCATCTTGGTCTTAATTAGAGGTCTCAACGTTGCCTCCTCATTTTGGGGGTAAAATATATCTCAGCTCATCTCTAACTCCTTTGTTGGATACAAGGATCTCTTGGATAATTTTGCCAGACTTGTAAATCCCAGTTCACTATCCCAGATGGAGTTAAGTTCTGTTTGGTCACAGGTTTCTTGTTTGTTCTCCTCTAGTTTGGACTGTAAGATTTTTTTCTCTGACCAGGGCATCCAACAGAGCTGTGTGGAGTCACTGAGTGGTGTTAGGCTCAGCAGCTAATTGGCTTTGCAAAATTTCAATTTGCTTTTGCAAGGACTTGACCGTTTTATTAACATCACGTTCCTCAACCAATTGATCCTGGAGAACTTTTACCTGGTCTTGCAAGGATCTGATTGTCTCCCCTTCTGCCTGCCTGATCAAGTGTCTATCCTTTTGGGCTGTGGTCAGTGCTGCCCCTAATGCAGCCCACACTATAGCTTTTCCTTTACCTGACCACAACCTTTGCTCCTTCGCAAGGTTAGTGATACAACTTGCCACTGCCTCTGAATTATGCCAATTATCGTGGGCCCATACCATTCCTGGTGGAGTAGGTCACGCCTTGTACTCCTTCAATTTCTCAAGAATCGGGGAGCAGTCAAACACTGATATTTCCCAGGCAGTCACGGCTTGCTACCGCTCGAACCTCTCCCAGCTTATAGCTGAGAGGTGACTTCCCAGTTCTCCCTGTCCGTGTTCATCAGATGGAGAATCAGTATCCCTTAGGACCTTCCAACACCAAGGCATTCCTGTCCATGACACCGATTTAAATGTCATGACCCACTCAGAAGAGGAGGGTGAGTGTCTCAGATTCGCAAATCCCCAGCAGTGTGGACTAAGTTGAGACAACTCTCAGGTCTGTATACAAACATTTATTAGATTCTCACAGTGATTAATATATGTCCTAAACTAGGTTTTCCAATAATTGATTAGGTATATAACAAATAATGGCAAGCGGTAAGGTACACCTTGCATTACTTAACAAATCTAAGGGGGCAGGGTGGGAGGGGGGGAGCAGGGAGAGAGAGAGAAAGCATGAAAGAGAGAGATAAAGAGATGACTGGTCCTGTTTCCAGCATTGGTCCAGCTAACAGGGGGGATTCTGGTTCATAAGAGTGCTTTTCTGTGGAATTCCACACACTTTCCTTTTCCTTCTCTTTTCAGTGGCACCTATCTTCCCCCTTTATGTTCACTGTATCAGTATGACCCGCCCTCCTGCTGCCGTGGCAGCTTCATTTCAGGTTCTCCCACTCCTCCCTCCCCAGCCCCCAGGTGACGTGTAGCATGATTTGGATTGAGAGATTTGGCTTGAGAGATGAGTGCTGTAGTCACACATATGTTTAGCATGATCTCTGTAATCTTCATTAGCATATGCAAGTATGTCAACTTTAATATGCATTTTGTGAATAATGAGGCAAAGGTCATTCATCGGACGGGATGGCCCTGAAAACAGAGAGTTAACAAGCTTCACAAGTTGCACCAGAGCAGAACCATCCTGTCTCCACAGGGCTTCCTCCCCCAGCTGCATCCTTTGCTATTCCTCCCACATGGCTATCCTTATCAGTCCATTGAGCACAAGGCCTGCATTATTCAGTTCAGGGTACTTCTGAGTGTTTGAGACATTCCTCAGAGAGGCTCGGAGCCCCTCTGCCCCCCCCCTCCCCCCCCCCTTATCTTTACCAAGTTTTGTCTCTCACCACTGCTTCTCTCAGTCTTTGTTTCGGGGGAGTTATGAGCCATATCCTGCAACAAGTTCTTGAAGAAAAGCAAGAGGCGAGGTCTCTATAGCTAGGTGAGAATACAACAGTATGGGCTAATCACACACAGAAGGGACTTCCTCTCCTGAACAAGGAGGAATGTCCCAAAGAACAAATCTGGCGAACAGCACTGAACTTCACCTAAAAAACCACTAGCACTTCTAATCTAATTACAACTTTTGTTTTGATATAGTCAAACTCAGCTTGTTTGAAAGCACTGAAACAGACTACATAGTAGTTGAGGCAAGCAGACAGCATGGCAGACTGCTTTTGTTTGTCTCAGTTTCCCTTTCTCCATCTTCAACAGGAATTTAAATGTTCCCGTAGTCTCTCTGAATTCAGGTGTCCTCTGTGAATGTCTGCACTCTCACCTGGTGGACACAGAGATAAAACTCAAGGAACTATGTCAGCTCATGCGAACGGACAACATAGCCAGATCTCTAAAAGAGATAGTATTTGTGTGTGTGTTGAAGTCCATTCACATTTGAAATGGCTGAGTGTAACATTTTGAATCATAGGATCATGGGATAATTCAGGTTGGAAGAACCTGCTGAAAGCCCGCTTACCCATGAGGTCAGACCAGGTTGGCCATGGCTTATCCAGTCATGTCTTGAAAACTTCCAAGGATGGAGATGGCATAAGCTCTCTATGTAATATGCTTCTCTGCTTGGCTGCCTTTAGGGGGAAGATTTCTCCTTATATCCAGCCTGAACACCTTGTTTGAAGTTCTGCCCTTTTTTTCTTGTCCTCCCAGCATGCACTGCTGTGAAGGGCCTTGCTCCATCTCCTTGAAAACCTCTGTGTTGGTACTAGGGGGCTGCTATGAGGTCTCCCTGAAGCTGTCTCTTCTTCAGGCTAAGTCCTGCTCCCTCAAACTCTCCTCACAGGATAAGTGGTCCAGCCCCCATCCTGGTGGCCCTCCACTGAAATAGTTCTAGTTTGTCAATGTGATTCCTGTATTTGGGGCCAAAACTGGATGCAATACTCTAACAAGTGCTGAGGAAACAGGGATAATCCCTTCTTTCAGCCTACTAGTTGTGCTCCTGAACAGCTAGGATGGCGTTGAGCCTGACTGTTGCCAGGGTGCACAGCTAGCTCATACTAGCTCATTGTCAACCAGATACCCAGGACCTTTTCCACAGCGCTGCCCCACTTGCCTGTCTGTTCATTTCTCCTGCCTGTCCAGGTCCCTCTGGATGGTCATGTAATGACTATTCCCCCCAGCTTGGTGTCATGTGCAAACCTGAGAAAACTGCTCTCCATCACCTTTGCCACGCTGTTGATAAAGATGCTAAATGCAACAGGTCCCAGGAGAAACACCTGCAGTTCTCCTCGCATTATGATCCTCCAAGCAGAGTTCAAGTATGATGCATTAACCCCTACCCACTGAGCCCAACCATCCAACCAGTTTTTTACCCATCTACTCATCCACCCATGCTGGACCATAATATTCCAGCTTGGTGTCGTGTTTTAACCCAGCAGGCTGCTAAACAATACAAGAATACAAGAATATTGTGGGAAACCATGTCATAAACCTTGCTGAAGTCAAGGTACCACTGGTCTCCCCCCCTACACAGATCTACCCATTTTGTCATGGAAGGCAATAAGGTGGGTCAGGCATCACTGACCCTTGGCAAATCCATACTGGCTGTTCCTAATCACCATCTTCTCCAGGGAAGAGATTTCAAGCTGCTTCCCTCTTCCCCACCCTCTTGTATATTTGGGTCTCCATAAAGCTCTATAGTATCTTAGGTGTGTTTTCTAAATCATGTTTGTAGGAGCAATTAGAAATATTTCAAAGCTTTTGTATCTAACTGCTCACTCTTTCTCCAACCATAAAAAGACATAGCATGCTTTCTTTAGTCCCCTAAGTTATTTTTACTGTTTCTCTTGGAACTGGTCATAAATACGGTCATATTAACAATAGGGAAAGGAGATGTAAAGTAAGATTAGTAGAAACTAGAAGATGCTAAGAAATTTTAGAAGGACTTCAGTGTTGTTCCACAGGACAACAGGATGATTTATTAAACCTTTCACCAAAACACAAATAAATCAGAGTCAGGGATGAAAATCTGAACTACTCTTTTCTTGTCTCTCATGGCTTAATGAAGGTACCTGGGCGTTGTTTCAGACAGCTCAGGGGAGATTCTCACTTAATAGGAAGCTGAGATCTAGGACCCAATCAGACAAATAGAGGTGCGGACAGCACACATCTATATAAACGAGATCCAGAGGCAGAGCCTCCTTCCTTGTCCCAACCTACTCCAGCCACATTACTTTGCCTAATGTAAGAAACAGGCGTTTCAGAGGCAGAGGAGGAGACTAGCAACGTAGAAACTTTCTGGTGTGTAGATATTTTCAAAACTAGCAACAGGAAGGTGAAGTGAACATAAAGAACAAAAAAATTGTGTTATAGAGGACACAGACCGCTAGGCAGAACCCTTTGTCTTTTCACATCAAGGCAGAGATGTTGGCAGCAGAAGGCAAAATCTGCAGCAAACCATCTTCTTCTCCCAATGCGTCATCAGAAGACTTCTTGAGACGGAGCTTCGTGCACTCCCAAATTGCACGAGGCTGTGGTAGCAAAACTGTCCGGTTTAATGTCACGGTAAGAAACCAGCAGTCTTTTCAAGCTTCACGGTGTTAAGCTGCAAACGGAACCCGCCGCCTGTTTGCGATCGGACCTTCTCACAAGCAGGTCTTTCTTCCCTGCCTCAGCCTTGCTTCCTGTGGCTTTGTCACCGGTCGCAATGCAGCGGCAGTAGCGGCGGGGCACCGAGGTACGCCCATCGCTCGATGCCTGCTAGGTGCGGAGGAGCTCGTTTCCCGACACCCTTCCGCCTACCCCTCCGGCGCTCACCTGAACCTAGGCGCCCTGCGCGTAATTCGCACCCGGCCGGCGCGGGGACGCCTCAGGCCACGCCGGGACCTGACCAGAAACGCCTGGGAGGCGGCAGGATGGCGGCGGCCCGGAGGGAGGGCCGCTGGCGTGAGGGGAGCCGGCGGGCCGGCTCCGGCGTCCCCTCAGGGCGGGCGG
>NW_010973041.1:619893-630064 GCF_000737465.1 Haliaeetus leucocephalus
GGGGGGGCAGGCCGGGCGCCGCGCCGCCGTGCTGGCCGGGGCGGCCGCCGGTCGTGCGGGACCTGCTGGGAACGACCGCCGCGTCCTGGGCGAGATGGGGGGCCGGGGGGGCGGGGAACAGGAGAAACTAAAAAATTCCTGAAAACGCTCCTAACAAAAATTCTAAGAGCGGTCATAAATGGCAGTAATGAAATTCTCATGATAATAAAACAGCACGGTACTAAAAAGAATACCTTCTACGAAAAATCTAACAGCAGTAATGATAAAAATTCTAGTAATCGTAACAAATTCTAATAATGAAGTCTAACGACCACAGTAATACTAGAAATTCTAATAATAATAATTTCTAAAAATAAAAGGGTCTGAAACCAACAGTGATACTAATACTACAACAGTAGTTCTAATATTAATAACAACAAATTCTAATAATAATAAATGCTATCAATAATGATATGTCCAACAACAATAATTTTAGTAATAAATTACAATAAATTCTAACAATAATAATAAGTGGGACATGGCACTGCCCGCTCCTGCCTGGTGGCACAGGTGTTTGCCCTGACCCAGCGCTGCCCCTGCCCGTCCTGGGATGGATCCGCTGCGAGCCACCGGCCTCCTCAGCAGGCACCAGCCGCTGCCCGCCGGGGTGGCCGGTGGCTCGCAGCAGAGCCATCCCAGGGGTGTTCTTATCTGCTGGCATGCCCGATGCCACGGAGGAGACACAACCTGTGTCGAGTTTGAACCTTTTAAACCCTGATGCCAGGGAGGGGAGAAGGAATTGCTGGGTCTCCTTGCCAGCCCCCATGGCAGCTGAGGTTTGCGGAGGTGATGAAATCATGGCCTGTTCTGATGCAGCGAAACCAAACGGTGCTATAGGGAAAAGAGGGGCTCTGCGTGTCCTGCCTAAAAAAAACCCCAAAAACCCAAACCCTAAAACAACACCTTGATGTCTTTTTGAGCGTATGCAGCCCAGCCGGCTTGGGTTGCATCTCCAAGACCATGTCTGGAGGAGTCGTGTTGTACAAGAGCCTCATTGTTGAGGTGGTATCAAACAAGGCCGTGAGTGTAGAGAAGTACCCTGCAGTGCTTGAAATAGCTCCTGTTTTTTGTCGTCATTGTGGGTGAAGAGGGTGCAGGATTAAGTTGGGTGGAAGTCATGCTGTGTGGTGCAAAAAAAGTCTTGCAAGAATGGTTTTATATTTGCTTAAAACTTTGCTGAGAGATGCATCATACTGTCTGCATAGCAGAAGGTCACTGCCTACCCTAACAGCAAAAAAGCCCCAACCTTGAGTGAAAATTTCTTAATTTGTGAAAAAGCATAAAGCTAATCTTTTACAGTCTTTTATTACATCACTGCCTTAAAAAAAGGCAAATTACTAGAGTCATGGAAGTGGGTGTTCAGGTGCCACTTTTCTTACTTGAAGAGCTGCGCGGCTTTGGTACGTTAACAAAATGTGGAAAGCTTTCGTTCAGGATGTCTCACTTTTGTTCCATTCACATACTAGGTCCATAAAGGTAGTGCATAGCTGTAACTTGAGTTTAGGGTCTTTTCCTAGTTTGAAAACTGTGCTGACAGTTTGTGGTCTGGAATTGTTTTTCCCCTTTGGCTTTTCAGGCTTAACTCCGGGTAAGGGCCGTCTAATGACGGTGTGCTAATGAGGAACTTCTAAGCTGCATTGTTAAGATATGTCTTTTAAACCTACATCCAAAACCTCCACCCCAAACAAGTCGTGTGTGTGAGGGGTAATGAGAAAAATACTCTTCATTAGCTGTCACATTCCCTGCTCAGAATGTGGGGGGGAAACCCTGTGATGTCACCTGACGCGTCAGTGTGTCCTTTGGGTGAAGAACTGGGGGTTTTTTGTTGTTCATTTGTCAGTTTTCAGCCAGCTATGCTCAGTGTAATGTTTGTCTTTTCCAACAACTTAAGTGCTAAACAACAAATTTCAAAAATACCCAATGGGTCATTCACTGACGGTGGCCACTGTTGACAGCCATGTGTACAGCCTTGTACCTTGTTGTATAACTTGGCAGCTCATTCGTTCCAAGTTATTTAATAAATGCTAATATGATTTCTTGAATGACATTTTAAGTAAATTCAGTTTAATAATTACCTCCTTGTCACATTTGCTTTAACTAATGGAGTTTGACCATTGTTCTTTAGAAAGTAATAAAAGGGTGATCTCTAGGAGTACCAGGCTGATTAAAAATAAGAAAATAACCCACCCAGCTTTTAATGAAGGAAATGTTGCAGTAGACTGGAAAAACTTGGTAGAGAATTGCTATCTCCTTTTTCTTCTGCCCAGAGAGACCAGGACTGTGGGTTTGATTGCAGCTGAGCTGATGTTGTTGTCACTGGGACTCCTTTTGATAAACCACCTACGGGCTTCAAAATGAAGCCATCGAGTGGCCTTTTTCTAGGTGAATTTGCAATGGTTTCTGTTCCAAATCTGTGGGTTCAGGTGTTCAGTCTCCTGATGCTGTTGTGTTGTCCTTCTCTGAAGCTGGTCTTGAATTAAACAAGTTTCCAAACTTTGAAGGGAACTGAGCATGCTGATGATAAGACTCCATCAGTTAAAGAAAGGAGGAAAAAAAAAAAAAAGCTCCTGCCTATCATTATTTTGAGTAGTT
The DNA here is from genome assembly GCF_000737465.1 of Haliaeetus leucocephalus. Lineage (NCBI taxonomy): Eukaryota > Metazoa > Chordata > Aves > Accipitriformes > Accipitridae > Haliaeetus > Haliaeetus leucocephalus. Next base: position 622,525 of record NW_010973041.1, read on the forward strand.
TTGTGGCCTGAATTACCTGGATTTGAGTCTTTAATTGATCACAATTTGTGCTTCTGACCCTTGGAAAATGGCATCTTCTATATGTGAATGATCAGGTCTGTGGAGTTTTTCAGTAAACTTAACAGCTACTCAGCAGACTGGCACATGCCCATGTGGCTTACATTGCTGTGTAGCAAAAATACAAGAAAGTATAATGATTTCTTAATACATTTCTGGCAGTGCAAGCCAAGATAAGTAATCCTTCCCTTTTCTTCTTGTGGATTCTGAAAAGTACGTAGAAGAGGTGCTCTGATGCTCTCAGTACAAGGCACAAAGTGTCCTGGATCTAATCTCTCTGTTTTGAAGTGAGACACTGCTTCCCTCTGCAGTTCAGGACCAGTATTGCTGTCGCCAGCACTTTGAACGGGACGGGAGGTACTGTTGGGGAGAATTGCAGCTCTCTTGCTAGATTGGCAAAGTATTTTTGTAAGTGAAATTTTACAGGGAAGGCAGTAGTCTTCCTATGTGGGTTAAGTGTCCAGTTGGGTCTGAAGATGTGACTGTATTAAGCTTTTGTGCCCATATTTATTGTAATCTCAGTCAGCCAGGTTTGCAGCTGTGGTTTATTTTTTTCTTTCTCCACCCCCCCGCCTTGTTTTCTGTAAGCCCTTTGTAAATCACTCTTTCTTTTTCTTGCCACTTTACTCTTTTTAGCTGTCGCTTCCTTTGATAAGTGTGTGTGCGAAAGAATAAGTAATGTTTGGATTGTAACATGAACAATTACTCTCTTATATTGCTCTTGCTTTCCAAAGCCTGGTCATTTCAGTTTTGAGTGCGTTTAAATTTCCTCAGGCTTGGCAAGGAAGAGGTAGTGTAAGTGACTGGGTTTCCATGCATGTGTGTGTGCATCTTAAAAACGAAAAGTATTAAATATATGAAGTCTGTAGAAGAAATAAAGAGAGTTGAGTTCTCATTGGTAGTGCACAGAGGAACCAATTTTATACATTAAAAAAATAGCTAGCAGATAGTTTAATTTGGAGTTTAGGATTTACTTTAACCACCAATAAATACATTTCTTTTCACAGTGCTGCTTCTTTTTCCATAAAAGACTTTTAAAAAAAAAAGTAGGAAAAATTGTGAATCTGTACATTTTGGGGGCTACAAATATTTCCAGTGCTATAAATCTTTCTAATGTGAACTCAGTTTTGTTTATTTGCCAAAGGTAAAATGTAAGGGGTTTAAGTAATAAATAAGCAAGGTGGTTAGCAAATTTAACAGAATTGTTTAGCTATTTTCAGGTTTTATATATCTGTCTCTATATATCTATCTTTCTTTCATTAAAACATTTATTGGAAGCTACTGTCAGGGACTTTTTGGTGTCTGTTTCTACTAAGGAAATGTCATTTGAGCAGGTAGGGTACTTGTCTTGATACGAAGGCACTAAGTCACATAATACTTTGGGAAGTAGCATCCTTGTTTTCTGGTTTTGTGTTTTTGGAGGTTTTTTGTTTGGGTTGTTTGGGTTTTTTTTTTAGGCTTTGTATTCTAAGCAGAACCTCCAAACTTATTCCAGGATTAAGAGATCCTTGTTTCTCCTTATCTGGTTTAGATGTTGGCTGACAACACTGCAGCTTTTCCAGAATAAAATGTAAATGTTGAATTGGAGTTATGTTTATGCCATAAATCTCTGGCTTAGCAAGACAGCCATAAAGCTGCTGTGATTCATACAGGCATGTCCCAGACATGGGCAAGCCATGTTGTTCCTTGTTGGTGCAGGAGAACCTGGAGATGTTCAGACAGCATCTCTGCAGCGGTCTGAGGATGCATGTTCTGGACATGTTTTGAATGGAGTCTACTCCATTTAAAGACTCTTCTAAATAATTGGAGTCAGATAGGGAAGGTGTGTTTTAATTTAAAGCTGGGAGTTAGACCAACAGGGAGTTTGTAGGGATATGGAAACAATAGCAGGGAGTAACGGGACGAGGAGCAATCCCCTTGAACTCTCATCCTTACTAGTTAGTTCTGTTGTTGGGACAAGGCAGCTGGAACATCCTTGACCCTGCTGGTTTTTTCAGCTCAGTTTTGAAGGAAGTGAATGATGTATGAGATTCCCCAGAAAGTCTTAATGCTTGCAGTTTAAAAGGAAGCCAAATTCTTCCTTCTTCTGATGATGCTTGGCTTGCTTTTGGTGCACTTTGAACTAAAAATATAAGCTGCTAGAAGGTAAAATCTTGCTTCTATCCCACAGTCAGTTTGAATTTTCAAGACTTGTTGGCTTTATTCTTTAGTGGGTTCCTTGTCAGTGGTGGGGCCTTTCCGTGCAACAATAATATGTTTGATATTGAGATGCAATCTGAGTTTGTGGTTGAGATGTTGTTGAGCTGATGTGACTTTGCTGCATTTAAAACTCAGATTTAGTTATGCAACTCTAAATCCATCTTGCGAACAAACACAAAGACTCAAGAAAAAAACAAACCAGCAAAAAACACTCTCCAAAAGAAACCCTGATGCAGAAACTTAGCTCCATTCTGGTCAAGCTGAAACATATGTTGGGGAAAAATGTTTGGGGCATTGACTGACACTGAAAGATGCAACTTACTTGCTGGTCTGGATGTGAAGAATAATCGGTTTTGTACTGAAGACAATTTACGCTTTTCTTTTCCCCACCTGCCTCTGACAGTGCTTTGGAGGAAAATATCATTGTCACCATCAGTGATGCAGAGGAAAGGACAGGGAGCTTTGTGAGGATGCACACAGCTTTTGTAGCTGGAAGCTATATTTTGTGTTGATAGCATTATCCCAGAGTCCAGAAACTCAATTAGGCAGTAAATAACTTACCACAGAAAGTGCTAAAGCCAGTAATCCAATACCAGGCTTTGCACAGCACTTTCATATCTCATCTCTGTTACTGCCTCAGTCTGACTCAGTGATAAATGACCAAAGCAATAAAGAAGGTGCTCATCAATCCATCATGGTGTGGAGTGGCTGTGGCTGGCACTCTGCAGGTTTCCTTTCTAGATGATCTTTCATCTAATGTTGCTTAGACTCAATATATTCAGCTGTTCTTCAGCCATCTTCTAGGCTAATACCCTCTGGTTCTTTTCATCTCATGCAAAATTTTTCATTGTTCCTCTGGTAAGTTTCCCGTGGACCATAGTTCTTGCAGTGCTGTGCTAAGGGTCTAAAAAGCCTTTTATTCTTTCTTGCAGTTGTGTGGGAGATAAATGCCTGACTAGTTCTTTCTTTCTGATAAACAAAGGACATTGAACTCCAAGGCTTTTTCCATAAAACATTTTCTAAGCACTCTACTGAGCCATTTAACAGCATGTTCTTTAAAACTTGGGTAGCGTTTCAATCAGAAGTGGCCTTAGTACTGCATGGGTGGAGAAGCACTTGCCTGTTCCTCTTTTCTATGATGTTGTTGTGCATTAGCTGTGTGTTTCCCCTTGGTTCAGGTTTGGTTCCTTTTTGGGAATCAGTACATTTTGGTAACATCTCCCCTTTCTCTAGAGATGGTGTGCATTCCTTCTTTATAGGTGTAGAAGTTTGTATTAAAATGGGATGTAGCGCATCTTACTCAGCAGCACACATTTCTATGTGTGATTACTCTGTCCTCCTTCAATTTTAGTCTTCAGCAATTTTTTTTAGTAGTGACGTTATTTTTATTTCAATGTTTTCCTGGTAACGTTGGACAGTATCCTGGGGTTTTCCATGTGAAATAACCCCATTAAGCAATCACTTTTCATTGAGAGTTGCTTTATAGCAATTATTACCCAAGTGTAGATGCTGATCTTGAGGTGCGATTTCCTGCTTATAGTGCCATGGAGGATGATATACAAGGTTTTTAGTTTTCATTCTCTTCTTGTCAGTTTGTAACAAACGTTTCTGTTGATTCCTGCCCCTGACCCTCCTGTTCTGAGTTCCAAGTCCAGGGATAAGGAATTTTGCTGCATTGTTTCCAGGGGTTTCTCTGTGGGCAGGGTCCCTGTTGCTTGTCTGTTTTCTCCTCTTTGATTATGTGCTCTTTATAACTTGTCTGTAATGTTGCTTTTCTGCTTAGTATCCCATAGTAAACTGGTTCTCTTACTGATTTTGGAGCTCTTTTCTCAGGTGGCAGCTTTGAATTATCTTTGAATCAGGTTGTCCCCAAATGACCTTTGCTTTTTGGTTAAGTCACTAGTTTCTTCCAGAGTTGTTTCTAACACTGCATTTCATCAGCTCAAACTGTCTTCTTTCTGGGCTACTTGTTGCTCATTAGGTCCATCCTGAGCTGGCTCACGAAAATCCCTTTGGCGAAACTGCTTTTGCAACTCCTATTGTAAACAGGTGACAAAGTTACATTCATGTATTTAATTTGACTCAGCTCCACTGGGGAAAGAACAGGATATGTGTATAGCATATAGACCTTTCTAAAAGATAAAATAATATGTGCTGATCACTGCCTATTCTTCCCTACCCCACACATCAAGCCTTTTTGTTTAATAGCACCTTTCAGTTTTGAGAGAAGCCTGTTAGGAAACACTCTGAAGCAGACTGCAAAAACTAACATTTGTGTATCACAATGTGGTAAGGAACTCAGTGGAAGTGTACTACTTTTTTAATGAATGTGCCACCACAGTATTCTTTCTTTTAAACCATATTGTTGCCTATTGTTGTCTCACTTGTGGAAGTTTGTTATTCACTAGAGTACAGTCAACCCCTAATTTCACTTCCTGTTTTTATTTAAATACTTTTATTTGCTTGGCTGTGGAAGAATGTGGGTGTGTGCATGTATGTGTACATATGTTCATACATATATATTCACATATATATACACACTTGAAGAACACATGTATTTGTATATGTTTCCTGCTTTTCCCCTGTTTAAAATTGAATATGAGTGATTTACTTGGAAGTATGTTTAGGATTATGAATGTAATATGCTGATTCCACTCACCTACTTGCTTTCTTTTTAGATACCACTTGTATGATATAAATGTCATGCCACTTGCTATGTAAAAATAATGTTGCTTAAGATCTAAAGCAACTAATAGTGAGAATAAAAATTACTGTATTTGACCACAATTTAATCTGTCCCTGGAGGTTTTACATACAGAAGAGTGCTAGAGACATTCTGAATACTTTGCTAAACAGATGTGCTTGGGAGAAACCGAATGATTTGAAATTCAGGTGTTAAGATAGGAGCAGTCTGTTGTTCTGCAGGGTAGTATTAGATTACAGTGGCTAGGAAATAAGACTTCCAGTTTAAGTGCAAGAACATGTAGCAAAAAAATCTCTGTTCCTCATTGCATTTCTTTCTCCTCAGCAGAATGTGTCACACATCTTAATGTCTTGGTTTGTTATGATGTAATTCAGGAAATGAGACTGCTTTTTCTGCAGCACTTTCTCTACAGTGTGTGGAGATAAGAACTGGTACACCTTGTTAACCAGTGAGCGTAGGAGTACTCCACTAACCAGTTCCTTAAGTGTTTCAAACAGAAATACTTCCTCAGTGCTGAAATCATTGCATGGTTGGGAGCTTCAAAAGGAGGCAGAATAATACAAGGAAATTGCTAGGATTCCTCTAAGGATGAAGAGGGCATGAGGGAAGGATCTGAACAAAGTGAAAAGGCTAGTCCTGTTTGAGACTGTGGATGCTCTCTTTCAGGATAAAAAGAATGCCTTTTGTGAGATGAAAGGTTTTCTTCAGAATGTAGTTAGGATGCCAGAGAGAGTGTAAATCATCACACATACAAATTTGCATGGGGAACTGATTAGGACTAGCAATTCTGGAATGTATCTGCTATAGAAAGAAGTCCTTAGACTTGAAACAAGGGTGTGGGCTGAGTAGCATGACCTAGGAAGAACTGCTTTTTCACATTAAACCTCTTCTCAAAACAGTGTTGATATGGAGGACTGGAAAAGCTGATTTGAAACTTCTTGGATATTCACAAATATTTAGAGAATTTAAAACTCTCAAGACACTTCTGCAGGTTGATGCACAAATTTTGGGTGGCCATGGATGCCATTGGATATACTGGTGGCATAGTACCCCACTGGGACAGTTGTGCCTGGCAGGTGTGCATGTAAGCTGTGAGCAGCCGTCTGTGCTCAGTGCTGGAGAGTTGTCATTGCTGGTAACAGCAGCCCTTTCAAAAAGTAATCACAACCCCTTTGTCCTAGAACGGTTTGGAACTTGAGGAAAATGGTGCTTGCAGTTATGTTTTATGTTCCAACCCTCTGTCTGCATGCTGGGGAGACTTAACTCTGCAAGTAGAAGACGCTGAGTGAGAAACCGAGCATGTGACCCAAAATGAGGAGGTGTGAAGGAAGAGATGTAACCTTAAAAACAAAAGCAAGTGAAAAGATGCCTGTTTTGATTTCTGTGCCATCGACTTACATGCCTGTAGTTTCTCTTGTGAAGAAGAGAAGTTAACCAGTGCTGCTTATTCCCAACAGCAGCTGGGACTATCAGACCTCCCCAGCCAAATCCTTTTGCAGAAACAGGCTGAAGTAGGAGGTAAACATACCATAATGTTAAAAATACCCTTCAAGACAGCTAAGGATCGTCAAGTCCATTCTGGTTTTGACCTCTCTTACTCTGTTCCTCTTACATTCTCTTTGCTCCACAACAGCTCCTGTCTGGCAAGTGCCTTGAAATTTCTTGAAGCTATTGTATTTTTCATTCATGAGCTTTTTCTTCAGGAGGAGCAAATAGATTATTTAAAAAATAAATCCTCCTCCCCTTCCTTTTCCCAAGTCTGGAAAGATAATGGAGATACAGTATACTTATTCAGTACTTTTGCTCAGTGTAACTTTTTTCCTAAATACGGTCTCATGGGAAGCCCTAAGAACCTTTCAGTATGCTTTGGTAATTCATGTGTATAAATTAATAGCTGATTATGTTACATAATAAATTAAGAGCAAATGCTACAAGAACTTGCCATGCCAATCTGATTGATTAATAAAACTACACCAAACAAAAAACCAAAATAAACAAGATAATTTGGTCCCTCTTTAGGAACGATTTATAGTTTCTCAGGGGTAGATTTGGAATTTTACTGTTTTGTGAACAGAGCTGTTGGAAGTTGTGGTGTACTTGTAAGTGGTGTATATAACTTGACACTGCAGGCTTCTGTTCTCCAGATAGAGGTAAACGCTCAGCTTCTATGAATCACATGTGATCTTACTCATGTGAAAGAGGCTGTTCCTTACATTCAAGGTGAGTATACTGTTGAGTCTCATCAATGACTCAAGCCTAAGCAGTGGAATTGAAATCCTCACTCTTTCTTAACAGTAATCTTTTTAAAATGCTTGAAATTCATAAAAAAAATGAGTGGTAAAAAAAAAAGTAGCACAGAGATTAACACCTTCAGTTTGCTAGCCTTTAGGGAAATAGTGCCTTGTGAGTGTTTTATTTTCCTCTGATTCACCACTGTATGGATCATTTGCCTTTAGTTTCCTGACCATGTCAATACCCTCGTAGCAACCACATTGAAGAAAATACTGAATGTACTTACCCAGCTGGCACAGAACCCTATTTCTTTGCTTTTTACTCCCCCCCCCCCCTTTTTTTTCTGCT
>NW_010973041.1:630074-728896 GCF_000737465.1 Haliaeetus leucocephalus
TTTCTTTTTTTTCCCCCCCCCCCCCCTTTTTTCCAGCTCTGTTTTTCACTCAAATCCTACAGTTTTGTACACTTCTGTGTGTGATGTGGCTTGGAAATGAAGCCCTATAGGAATGAGAGGTAGAGGTTGCCATGGCAACTGGGATGGTTTTGGTTTTTAATTTTTTCCTTCACTTGTTTTGTGGTGATAGGAAGTGTTGAGATGCCCTAGATAATGCTGAGATTACCCAAGTTAAAAGTGGAAAACCCTTACCTTGGGGTTACATGTATTAATAATTGGGCCTACACTTCAATTGTACTCTGTGTTTCTTTTAAAATTTTAACTGTGCTGTGGAGGTAGGTGGGTGCTATGGTAGCTAAGGTTAGCAGTGGTTTTTATTGTAGCCTCTTCGGGATTTTTTATTACGTTTTTATGTTCTGTGTTCAGTTTTTAAGAGGCAAGGTGGAAGGAAGTGCACCTCCTAGGGACTGCAACCCTCCTGCTTCCCAGTTGCATCACTGGGCAGAGGAGGCTCGTTTTATGTAAAATGCTGCCTGTCTCTCCCTTCCTCAGTCCATTTAAAGGCTTATGTGTGTTTTGGAGGGAATTCTTGGGTTTTCCCCCTCCTAGACCACTAAGCAAACTCACTGAGGCTCTGTGTGCATGGGATGCATGTGCAGTGTATGTTTTGTGCCCCTGGTGATACACCCCGTAGGTGCAGGACTACATTATGGCTGCTCTGAATGTGGTAGTGTTGAGAACGTCTCCAAACCGTTGAGTATCGTGAGGGATTCCAGGCAATGGTGTCAACATCACAGTTTTCTGCCAAAATGCCATCATGGCTTACGAAGTCCTACTGTGCATTAAATTCTGCTGTGATCCACCCTGTTTATTAAAGTGTAACTCAAATTCTTCTTTTTCGAAGCTGAAGATGTGCTACTGTTATTTCCCTTTTATAAGTGGGGAGGCATTTTGACTTGAATATGTCTAAAATTGCAGAAGTGTTAACAGGACTGATTTTTGTAGAAGACATCTGTGTTCTCCACCTGGGTTTTCAGAAACTAGTTATTGAAGTCTGATATTGACATTGTGGTGTGTGAAGTTTTATGCACTATACTGAGCAACCAGTGATAGTCATGCAGGAGGCCATGTACGTGAGGGCTGGAAACTGGCAGGGTTTATGTAGGTTCCCTAACCATGATGAAGTTTTAGTTATAAGGACGCTTGCAGTAAATGTCAAATTATCTTAGTGGATTTTCCTTAAAATTGAGGGCTGGGTCAGGCTGCCTTGTGGTTTTTGTTGTGTTACTCTGTTCTGAATGCTGTAAGCTATAGCTCTTTGTTTTGACCAGTAGCTGTGAGTCAGCTGGAGAGTGCTGATAAACAATTGACAAAGTTTCTCTTTGTAAAGCATCACCCTGAAAGCAGTGAATTGGAGAAGCTGTTGCAGGCAGCAGCTGCAGGGAGTTAAGGACCATGTCTTTAGCATTCCTGACACCCGTGTCCTACAGAAGGTGGTTCTGTGGTCCAGCTGGGTCTTCCTTGTCACACTCCTGGTTTTAACCATTACATGTTTCTCTGCCCCTGCTCTCCCATTTCACTTGCAGATGCAGCAGAGCTGGCACCTCTCTGCTCTAGCCACTGTTTTTTAATCTATGGTTCAGCTGATCACATGGGCAATCTGCAGCAGAAAACAGAAGAGTCTCCAGCTTAAGGCAGAGCCGGGGGAAAAGACTGATATTTAAGTGGTCTTCAAGAGGCCTGTCTATAGTGGTATCTGGTACTTGATTTTCCTCTTATCCCCTTGGCATCTCGCTGAAATTTTGAGTTGTGTGTCAGAGGTCAGAAGAGGACCTCTCTTCTCCCTTCAAGGGTGTTAGGAGCTGTAGCCTTTCACTGCAGGTGAAGTGAGGGTGATAAAAGCTTTTTCTGTCAGATTTCAAGCTGGCTTGACCCTTTCTAGCTGTGTAAAGGCTGCAGTTTGGAAGACCTGGCAAAAAGCCACAACATGTCTGGCATGGTGTTACATGGTCTGGCATCTGGTTTGTATGGCAACCTTCATCCTCTACCCTGTACAAAAGAGCAACTGAGTGCTTAATTGTTTGCCCTCAAACAGATTTCTGTGGGTCAGAGATGATTTCTTTTCTGGATCTCTGTCTTCAGCATCACTGACTACCACTGCTAGCCCTCTAACATTGGGAGCTTGTGATTCATCTTCACTGGAAAGAGAGTCGCAGCCATCCCAGTGGTCTGTGGCTGTTGCATGGTGGGTGTGACTTCCCAGTAGTGCATTACCATGCTAGAATCATGCAGTGGAAAGACAAATTCAGTGGACAGAGGGCAAAACCAGTGTCTGTCCAGGTTTCCTGTGCAACTCCATGTTGTGAGTGGGATGCCTCTTCCTCTGGAGGATCTTTTTGGGGGAACTGAAAGGAGATGAGTTGCTGAGCTCTCTCCTGATGTTGTAGCCCTCTTGGAGATTTCTGGTTTTCCATCAGTGAACTGATGCCTTGTCCCAGGGCACTGTCCTGTCCTTGGCTTAATCCTCAGAAGAGAATATGTTGGGTGCTTTCTGGATCTGAATGTGAGTGTGGCACTAGCCATCTTCCATCTGTGAAGAAGAAAAGGCTCCTAATGTCAGGGACATGTTCTGTGCTAAAATCACATGCATTTGAAATTCTGTGCCCACCTTCATTTCACAGATGGGAAGTCAGATCCAGCTGTCTTTCAAGGAGAAGATAAAGTCTATGCAGAACTTGCCTTTCTCATAGAGTTTCATAGAATGGTTTGGGTTGGAAGGGACCTATAAAGGTCATCTAGTCCAACCCTCCCCCACAATAACCAGGGACATCTTCAACTAGACCAGGTTGCTCAGAGACCCGTCCAACTTGACCTTGAATGTTTCCAGGGATGGGGCATCTGCCACCTCTCTGGGCAACCTCTTCCAGTGTTTTACCGCCCTCATCATAAAAAAAATGCTTCCTTATATCTAGTCTACATTTACCCTCTTTTTGTTTAAAGCCATTGCGCCTTGTCCTATCACAACAGGCCCTGCTAAAAAAGTTCGTCCTTATCTTTCTTATAGGCCCCCTCTGAAAGGCTACAATAAGATCTCTGTGGAGCCTTCTCTTCTCCTCCAGGCTGAACAACCCCAACTCTCTCAGCCTGTCCCCGTAGGAGAGGTGTTCCATCCCTCTGACCACTTTTGTGGCCCTCCTCTGGACCTGCTCCAACAGGTCCATGTCCTTCTTATGTCGGGGGCCCCAGAGCTGGATGCAGTACTCCAGGTGGGGTCTCACCAGAGCAGAGCAGAGGGGCAGAATCGCCTCCCCCAGCAGAACCCCCAAGTCCTTATCCTCAGGGATGCTCTCAATCCCTTCATCCTCCAGCCTGTGTTGATACTGAGGGTTGCCCGCACCCAGGTGCAGGACCTTGCACTTGGCCTTGTTGAACTTCATGAGATTCACATGGGCCCACTTCTCGACCTTGTCCAGGTCCCTCTGGATGGCATCCCTTCCCTCAGGTGTGTCAACTGCAGCACTCAGCTTGGTGTTGTCTGCAAACTTGCTGAGCATGCACTCGATCCCACTGTATATGCACTGATGAAGATATTAAACAGTACTGGTCCCAGTACAGACCCCTGAGACACTACTTTTCACTGATCTCCATCTGGACATTGTACTGTTGACCTCTACCCTCTGGATGTGACCAGCCAGCCAGTTTGTTTAATTGAAGCCTGTATTGAGCCAGGCCATGTTATCATTTCCCATACTTCACAGCACGGAAGGAGGGTGAACTGCAGCATGTTAAGTGGAGAGGGTGGATCCCACTTCTTTGCATAGGTGCAGCTGGTAGGGTGTCTAGGTTTTCTGCTGGCTATGGTTATGACCTAAAAAGCCTCTTGACCAAATGGAGATGGCTACTTTTGCTAATGTGGTATTGCTTGCTTGTGCAGTTGTTATTTGCTCCTAGGATTGCGAAGACCTGGTGGAACCATGCACACAGCGTACGTGCCTTTGTTGTCTCTCCAGCTGTAGGTGCTCTAGCAGGATTTAGGAAACCTGCTCCGGGTGAAGTCAGGAGATGGTAGGATGGGGAGGGTGCTTTTCTGACAGGTGAAGTTCTGTTAGTTCATTTGTCAGTCCTGGTCTTACTGTAACAGGGAAGATGGAGAAGCAAGACAGAGTTTGTTATTAGACTTAAGAATATTTACAGCCTTACTTATGAGAGAGTAAGAGGTCCATAGGGTAGCCCAGGGGCTTTGTAAGGCTACCACCATTCCAGCAAACCTAGTATAACCAGATTGGTGCTTTTATGATGGATGATTTAAGTATATCATGAACTCATTTGACTGTTTCGTTACTCAGTGGCTTGTCTTGTTTTCACTTGACTTGTTGCTATGTTATTTCCTAACAGCGTATCTGATATACAAATGAATAGGAATTCAAATGTGCTGCCTTGAAATTACAGAGCTCAGATGTTACAAAACCATTTCTTTTGCGTATCCATACCTATAAATAGAGCTTGCTGTCATGTACACAATTCTGGAAATAAAAAGTACAACGCATCCATGTTGTGCAGGGGGAAGCTGTATTTTTATCGGACAGGGTAGATGCTGGTTATCTCCATTTAAAGCAGACACAGGTATGGCTGGTTAGTTGCTAAGGCTGGAGAGTCCTGGAGGAGAAAGGACCTGCCTGGCAAATACAAGTTGTCTGTAAGGATACTCAGTAAATATTTAGAAAACCTTAACAGGTTTCTCATTTCTTCTGGATTTTCAGAGGAAGAGGATCCACAGTGCGGTCTCATTGAACTGTAAGACAAGCAAAGGCCCAAGGTTTCTCACCGCAGTGAGAGAGAAGGGTGTTTTTAATGCCTGACTTCTTAAAGCTTTCAGAGATTTTTCCACTCCTGTCTTGCCGTTGTTTGAAATGTTCTGGGAAGACCAAAGCTTCTAGTGACAGCTTTTCTGGTGACATTTAGCAAGCATTGCACAACAGACTTCTAAACTTAAACTAGGTTGTGTTTTTGTCTGAGAAAGCACACCAATATTGCATACAGGTCTCTGCATGTTTCTGCTGAATTGGGAAATAAGCTGGCAAGGCCCGTGCACTGCATCCAGCATTCCTTTCAGTGAATAGTCACAGTATTCAGGCTGGCCTGTGGTCACGGTCGTAAATAAAAAAGCTAAATGTGTCTGTGTTGGCAAACTGCTACAGTAGAAGAGGAGCTCAAAGCTGTGTAACAAATGTAAAAGTTAAGTCCCACAAACTTCCAGTGAAAAGAGAGCGTTGCTTTTAAGTTACTTGTTAAAATAGCATCTTTCCCATCAGCTTGAATGGTCCTGTCTGCATAAGCAGTCTGATAACAGTGTGTTTTATATAATAATTTAAAAACATTGAGATTAAAAAAAGTCAACAAAACCCAAACCCCCGAAGTCTTTTTCTTCAGTCTGTGACTACTTAGCCTGTGGGCATTTCCTCAAAGCTATTGTCTTCTAATTATCAATGGATCTCTTCAGTGAACGCAAAGGCGGTCCTACTGAACAAAATAGCCTCCTTGCAGGACTGAGGACAACTTCAGAAGCGAGTGAAAAAGCCCCTAAAGGGCAGAGGCACTGTAAGATTAAGCCTGTATTTTGGCTTTTGTTGTATCAGGCACATGCTATGGAAGAGCAGGAAGAGAGGAGGAAATAACCTACTTAGTTTTGGCCAAAATAAAGCTTTGTTTTGATACAGTTAGACTGACTTGGCCTGAATTGTCTTGGTGCTGATAGGCCCTTTAAGTCCCACTGATTCATTGTTTGGAAAGCAGAGACTGTTCTTGTTATGCAAGACAGCAGCTTTGAAGCTTTGGTTTACTCCGTGGCTTTGCTAGATTTCTTGTTTGTTCTGCTCTGTCAATCTATAGGCAGTTGTCCTTCCGTCAGTATGCTGCAGTAGCTACGCCTCCTGCACTGGGCATCCTTGTCATTGTGTGCATCGGTATACTTTTATTAAACTAATTTGAGCAAGCTGATTCTTCCATGTTCAGCTCTTCTGTACCCATCTTCCTTCCCCAAACACTTGCAACCAGACTATAAACCAGAGCTGCTCTTTCATGACTGCAAGCTCTGGCAGAACAGAGGTGGAAGCTAAGACATCTCTACAAATACTGGCAAATAAAATGGGAATTTTGGAAGCCTTTCTGGGTCCTGGACTAAAGTGGTTTGGTTTGGTGATCCACCAGAAGGCAGAGGTCTCTGCTGTGTTTCAGGGTAACCCTGGGGGAAGTGGCTGGACTGAAATGTTTGCATGCCCTTCCTTAACAAGAGGGGTAACATGAGAACATCTTGATTTCTCTTATTCTAGCAATGATTGCCAGTGCTCTTTAAAAAAGCTGTTTTTTCACTTGCTGAGCACTGTCTTTTTTTCTTTCTTCCTTTTCTTGTGAGAGGAGGGGTGACAATAACCACTTGAAAGACCAGGTAAGGTTTGCCACCTTATGTTTTTTGCTGTCCTTTCTGTTCTGCTGTCAGTAAGTGCCCAAAATAAGCCTCTTTGACTTGTTAAAATAACCAGAACCTTGTCTCACTAAGGTACCTAGCTGCAGAAATAGCTGCAAAGAGAAAGGAAAATGAACAGTTCTTCATGGCAGTAGTACACAGGGCAAGAAATGCTGGACATAAGTTGTAATAAGGGGCGTTTGGTTTGGACATCCAGCACCAGGCTCCTGACTGTAAGGACTTTGGAGCACGTAGAGTTGGCTGTGCAGAGAGGCTGTGGGTTGCCTCTCCTGGGTGGGTTTTTGGAGCAGGTTTGGCTGACACTTGTCAGGAATACAGAAGGACAGACTAGCTGAGCTCTTGAGGTCGCTTGCTGCCCAGTTTTCTGTAAAAATGAATGTGTTACCTACATGCTTTCATTACAGTTACCTCTGGGTGTAGTGGTTTAACCCCAGCCAGCAACTAAGCACCACACAGCCGCTCACTCACTTCCCCCCACCCAATGGGATGAGTAAAAAAGTAAAACTCGTGTGTTAAGAACAGTTCAGTAGGACAGAAAGGAAGAAAATAATAATGATAACAATAAACAAATAACAATAATAATAATAAAAGGATTGAAATATACAAAACAAGTGGTGCACAATGCAGTTGCTTTACCACTTGCCGACCGATGCCCAGTTAGTTCCTGAGCAGCGATCTGCCCCCCTCCCCAGATCAGCTCCCCCAGGTTATATATACTGGGCATGACATCCCATGGTATGGAATACCCCTTTGGCCAGTTTGGGTCAGCTGCCCTGGCTGTGTCCCCTCCTGACTTCTTGTGCCCCTCCAGCCTTCTTGCTGGCTGGGCATGAGAAGCTGAAAAATCCTTGACTTAGTTTAAACACTACCTAGCAACAACTGAAAACATCAGTGTGTTATCAACATTATTCTCATACTAAATCCAAAACACAGCACTATACCAGCTACTAGGAAGAAAATTAGCTCTATCCCAGGTGAAACCAGGACACTGGGACATACTGACATTCATGCCCAAAGTAGTAAATATTTTTGTAGAAATTATTTTGATAGTGTAGGTATGTGGCACAGAAATAACACACTGTCTAAACTATAATGTGAATGTTTGACATCAGCTGAGCAGAGTCGTTACTACTCTTCTATCTTTCTGCTTGGAATGAGTTTTGGTTTGCAGATCAGAAAAGAATAGGATTTCCATCCTTATGCTTCCCTCATCACTTGGGCTCTGGAATATCCTCATCTCCTCCTTCCCAGCAGGTGTCTTCTCAGTAGCAAATAATGTGAGACCTCTGAATTCCCACAGTCATTTGTTTTGATAAATGCTGAGACTTTTCTGTTAATTGCTGAATTTGTAGCATTCTCAGGCTTGGCATCTGGAGTAGGAAAACATTTTGTAATTCTGAGCAACATTAGTATTCTGAAGAATAGCTTTGACTTTGGGGAGAGGAAATGCCTCTAATTGCAGAATAGGTTGCAATAATGGCTTGATAGCATAGGCAAATTCAAATACTTCCTCTTGTTCTGGATTGTTGATGCCTTGTAAGTTGGTGAACAAAGATTTGTAATAATTATATCTGTTTAAGGGAAACAGTTATGTTGCTGGAAGTACTGATGGATATCTCTTCTCATCGCTAAACTTTACAGGATGCCTGGGAATGTTTTTGAGGGTATAATTCACCCTTAATTCATTCTTTCATCTTGATAAAAACAAGATGCATATTACATGGTTTATTTTATAATCTGGTGTATTGACTTGAAGTAAAAGAATCTTGGCCTCTGTAAATTGTTGTGCTTTAGAAAGCTGAAAGGAGTTGTGCTGATTTTCAGCATATGAGAATCTGACCTTAACTTCAGACTATGTAGTTAGATGTACTGCACTCTTAACAGTAATGCTCTCTACTGGAGTTAATGAAAATGAAAATTACTAAAAGTATTGAAAAGGAATTGAAAAATTCACCCTGCTGGAGTGAATTAACCCTCTGGAGTAAATGGCATGAGTCATTATTCTTCCTGTAGTAGCTGTTGCATTTAAAACATAGTCACGTTTGCTATGAAGCACAAGGCTTGAAACTGCACTGCATATCCTTTGTGCTGCGCTGAAACCGCTGCTAAACTTGATGGCTCTGATTTCTTGCTGAGGTCGGTGGTCTGTTGCACCAGGCACGTGGTAGTGTATAAAGTGCCTGTGCTGTCACCTTCCCAAGGAGTCCACCTAGTCCCAACAGTTCCCTGGAGAAACAGCAACAGTCATACTCCCACTGCTCATCACCCTGGAGTTTGCAGCCAGCAAATGCGGGCTCTGACCAAAGTTACCACAAGGTACATGTCTGTGTTCTTATCCTTTCACTACTTGTTTAGAACTGAACTTCTTGTGTCACCCATCTCTTCAAACAAGTGCCCCTCTCTTGGGGCAATCAAACTTTGGGGCAATTGTGGCCTACTGCAGTCTTTGCACAGCTGAGTCAGGAAAGATGTGGTGGGAAGTATTAATGGGCATGGTCCTGGTTTTTCAGAGACCTGCCCACCTTTGATTTGAGCAGAAAATGTTGCTCCTTGCAGCTGCTGGGATTTGTTCAGATGGAAAAAGAAAAATTTGATTACAGATGAGTTTTATTTGATGTATAAAATGCAGTAATGAGTTGAAGATTGTCCTGTGAAAGAGGAGGAGAGAGTGTCTCAGAATGTGGGGGTTTATGATAAAAGAGTGGAAGTTGCCATAAGCTGGAGATGGGGAGTACATAATTGTATCACCTGCATCTGGTCCAGGAAGCTATTTATTAATGTGTTTGATTTTTAAAATGAGTACTTCAAATTTTTAAGACTAAATATGTGTGAGTACAGAGACACATTCCAGTTTAGGGTAGGCAGAGTTAAAGTTGCACTTCAGATACATGATGAGGACTTTGTCTGTGTTTCTCCATCTGCTGAATTTATCTTTTTTTAAAGATAACCTTTTAAAGATGGCATGTGTTTGGATAGGGATCATCTATAACGCTTGCAGGCCCCTGTTGAAAAAAAAGCTGTCCAGTATTTAATCTGGTAGAAGCAGGTTTTTTGCCCTGTACAATTTCAATGCACTCAAGAAAATGTAGACCACAGTCCTCTGGCCACCCAAAGGGTGGCCCAGTGCCAGAGTCAGTTGCTAGCCATAACCACAGCCTTTTCTTTGTCTTATTTTTCTGAGCATCTTAGCAGAAGACAGATATAACTGAGGGTACTACGCATGCAAGGAAAGTTGGCATTCATGATGTGTGAAATGCTAAAACAAAACCACACTGACTGCAGGCCTGGGTTTGGGTGGCAGACAAAAGTTACAGAGGGAAGCAATGAACTCCTAACAAGGTTGCAGGTGGATTTGTGGTAGCAATGACTTGGTAGGGCATATGTGATTCAACTCTCTCGTTAGCAGCCCACCACCCCATCTACAAAGGCCAGGAGCGAGCTGAGAGTTCCCATTGGAGATCAGCTGCTAAGGATTGCAGAAGAATCTTTTAAGTGAATTAATTTTAATCTACCATTTTATTGACTGGGTTGATGAATGTAAAGTGATGTGTATGAAGGGGGGAAAAATACTCCTACAAGTTGATGAGCCTTGAGTCAGCTTTTACAGATCAGGCAAGAAATGAAGTTAGAGTTGTATTGATGTGCCTAGGGAAGTATGTGCCCAGTGTGTAATTGTCAAAGAAAAGACAAATTGAATGGTAGACATTGTTAGCAAAGGAATGGGGCGGAGTTGCAAAAAAGCCACCTCTGTGGCACATTATAAACTCACAGCGTGCACATACTGTCTGTGCAGTGAGTGAGCTGCTGGTGAGTCTTATAAGAGTTTCATGCAGCATTAGATCTTCAAGAAGGCATTTTCTTTTCTTTCTTTTTTTTTTTTTTTAATCCCCCTTGTAATTCTTCCATGTAACCTATGTAAATTTATAGGGCTTTTTGTAGAGGATTGTAGAGAGTTTTCATTTATGTAATACTCCTACATGTATCAGGCCATCCGGTCCAGTAGACTCTCCAAGACAGGGACTTCTTCCAAGTCTTACATTTAACAAGATGCCCCAGAGAATTATTGCTTTTCATTTAGTTTTATTTATATTCACATTAACGAGCAGAGTATGTTCTTTAATGCATTGCACTTAAATTTTTCCAGAAATGAAAAATTTATTGTGTACTGATAGCTGGGAAAACAATTCTGAGTTACTAGGCCATTCCTGGTTGAGCTAATGGTTTGTTTTAAAAAGAATAAGCCCTTTAGTCGACTAGGTCATTCAGTAATCTATAAACTTTGTTAAAAGATCAGAAGAAACTTTGGCAGGCACTTGCTGAGAGTTACAATTTGTGCAGGTGAGCAAAATGTAAGTAAGTTAATGGCATTCACAGATAACGCCAAACAAAATGAAACTATTATTTGCCAAGTCATCCAGACAGTATTGAGGCATTGTGCTGTTGTCACTTCACGTCAGGGTATGAAAGTTTCCCAGTGCTGGCTCTGTGACAGGTAGTTGGCCAAAACACTGTGTTGTTTCTTGGGAGTTACAGAAGTTTGCTGTGGGTCAGCTGTGTGCCAGTGCATGCAGTGTGCATTGCATGGAGAGAGTTGCAGGAACTTTCCTCTGTCTTTGGGTGCAGGAGCTCGCTCTTTCTGAGAGTCCTCCGTGTGAACTGTGGCAAGGAGGCGGGTGATGGCTCCTGTGTTGGTCACCCGTGGGTCGTGGCACCCTGCAGCGAAGACAACGGGAGGGAATAGCTGGAAGAAGGAGAGAGTGTTACTGCTGCTTGTTACGGTACTGGTACAAGTTGGCTGAGACTTAAGAACCAGGGGCAGAGGGCCAGGAGGTGACCGACAGGATCACAAATCCAGACAGCAGAGGGCTGGAGGAGGAATTGCGATTTACTTTGCAGGTGCTTTTGTTAAGCTCAAAACAAGCACTCACTGAAATGTGAGAGGTGCTTTTGGGTTAAGAATGCACATGTGAATAGGTCCACAGTGAGTCTTGTGTTAGACTGATCACACTTCCAGGAGAGGATCAATCCATTTTGGTCTTTGTGTTGACACGTCTTGATCTTTACACGTCTTGATCTTTCTTGGAGAGCAAACTTGTAGTAAAGCTGTTTAGCAAATGTAAAATTAGATATATAAATACAATTGTTAAAGTTAAAATAAAAAATTAAATAAAGACTAACATGTTAAAATATAAATTTACAAATAAATTGTATGTTTGAAAAAACAGCAAAACTGAATTATGGTGAGTATCTCCTCAAAGAGGAGACAAAAGTAATTTTCAACACGTAGGATTTTGCTCAGGACTGGGTGGTCTTTTCAAAAGTGGGAGAAGATTATGTGTTAAATTCGGTATTTCATAAGCAATTCCCACCCAGCCATTGCTTGCATGGGACACTGATACATTGCTAGAGTCTGTACAGGATATAATTGACCTTTTTCTTCTTCCCACTTTTGGGATCTGCTTTGAAGTCTGTCTTGGGGACAGAGAGAAAAAGGGTTATATGGAAAAAGTGTGGCGTACTGGAGGGTGTAAACAGCCCTTGCTTTGCTACCAAGTGTTACATAGCTCATGAGTTACAGTGATGCCCAGTTTTTGGAGAGAGAGGTTTTCTGTTTCCTTGCAAGTGTATGTTGAAGAGCTACTGCCTGTACGTTCACTGGGTGTTGCTGTATGTACACATTGTCTTTATTAAATCACCAAGTCAAACAAAATGTGATAGGGAAAGTGGCCCTGGAAAGTGAAGGCTTATGGGCAGAGACTGCTGTAAAGCCATGTCTCATGGTCGATGTTGGATAGGGAGCAGTCCTGTGGTGCCTGATGCCCACCTGGCTTCTTGCTGTGCATTGGGAATATCTAATTTTTCATATGAATGATGTCATTTATTATTGAGTAGAGAACAGGAGCAAGGGAAAGTTGTCAAATGTGGCTGCTGCTGTATGCCTGACTGTATAGTTAGGGGCTTGGAGAGACCACGTGGAGTCCCCTGAACCTGCAAGTAAACGATTTTGTGGATTCTGTCAATGTCTCTTGAAATCACGACTGTTCATCTTCCCTCAGTGTTGTATAGCTTCATGCAGCTTAAACCTGGATATAGGTGCCTTGTATTCAAATTTCAGTTTGAAGGTTGCAGGTGCTGTTTTCTTCAAATATACCTCAAGTGTTTGTCACTCCATCCATGCTGTTAGGTACTTTTGGCAGTGTTTAAAATACTTAGCTAAAGGATGCACTGAACACTCCAGCCTTTCAAGCCTGACTGAAACCATCAGTTTTGTGTACAGCATCTGAAAGCTGCAGTTGAAATTGCCTTGTTTTGACTTAGACAATGCGTAGATGTGTCTGCTGGTAGCTTGTCACTGAGTTTGTATGTATAAAGAAATCCTCTTCCTGTAAATAGAACAGCCTGTCCTCTTCCTTTTCCTTTAAATCCTTTTTCCTCAAAATTTTGCATTTCATCTCCTGAAACTTCACACAGTATCTTCTGACATGTTTTTCCTGTTGAAAGATCACCCCTTAAAAACACCAAATCTCTCCTGGTTGTCAGAACTTCAGGCTTAATTGCGTCGCCTCTCCAGGACTACTCATACAAATTTAGGATTCCCCCTTCCCCTGCAAGATAGTTTATGCTTCAGTTTGGCTTGCTGCCGTATTTTTTTTTTCTTTTGGGGAATGTGGAAAACAAATATAAAACGGTGACTTGTAAGAGTTAGCTCAGCCCCTGGGGAATTTTGTGGGACAGGAAAAAGACACTTAGCCAGAGCGCATCCTCCCTGCTGAATTTGAAGCATGTGACAAGGAGAAGAGGGGTGTGTAGGTATCTCCTGAAAAATGTGTGAAAATCTTTCATGGAGAATGTTAAAATCCCAGTTTGGGCAGCACTGATCTCCTGCCCTTTGACTCCTCATATTCCTTAATTTGATTCTTTGCAAATGCTTCAATCTTTCCCTTGATTTAGGGAATTCATTAGGAATTTAGGAAATTCTTTATTTTGCATGTTGTCTTTTTCTGTAGGTACTCAGTCAAACAATTAAAACCTTTATGCACCTTCCTGTTTTACTCCTTGTCTGAAGCCTTCATTCACCTTTTGATTTTACTGCTTGTCTGAAGTTGCTGGTTTGAATTCTTTTTTAGTATACTTTTTTGTGCCATGAGATGTTTCCTCATCTGAACCATGAGATGCTGTTTTTATGCAGGACCATGTTTTGCTGCTTCTGTCACCGCAAAGAGAAAATTGAATGGTATTGTGTAGTGACTTGAGTTGTCTGAATAAATGAAGAATGTATCTCAAGGTCTATCCATGCCCATGGAAGGAGCCTCACTTCTATTGCTGATCCAGAGCCTTTTTCTCTGAATTCCCTGAGGTGTTTGTACAGGGCTTGGTTAACTTGTGTATTGAGTTATTGTGTGTGCACTTAAAATAAAGCTAGTAGCCACTTGGAGATACTGGTCTTGCAGGCTTCAGTTGCCTGCTGCTTCTTGCAGGTGATAAAGTTTCCTGGAGCGATCTGCAGCACCTTGCTCTGTTTTTTCCTTTCTAGCCTGCCCACTTCTGAACCAGAAAAACAAGGCAAAACAGTGCCATTTCACTGAATTTCATTAGTCGCTGATGCTTTCTACTTGACTAGCCTCTTCTGTCTGCAGAGATCAGTACCCCTCACCTAGCCAGGTTCAGCTGAGCTTCAGACACCACCTGTGAGGCAGCGAGGAGGCTGCCTAAACCATTAAATGGCTGGGGCAAGTGTCTTCTGGCAGTGGCAGGGCGTATGTGGTAAATTTCAGATTAGCTGGTAACAGACAGGTAGCTTTTCTCCTGCCGCATCTGCAGACCTGCTCTCACAGCAACCAGCTGACCCTCCTAAAAGTGTCAGTAGAAATGTTACAGAGACCTGAGGAGAGAGTAGGTTATGTCCATCTACATCTATGTTGTGACAACATATGTAAGTGTGATAAGAATTCACCAGTTTTCTGTGTGGGGTCTTACCTTTTCTGGAGCAGGAGATGCATCTTTCCTCTGCCTGGACAATCACTTTGTTATCTTTGGTCTCCTCTGGGCTGATGGGCTGTGTGCTCCTTCCTCCTTAGTGACCACATCCAAATGTGTTGGGCATCTGCATTTTCAGCTCTGAGAATCTGCTTTGTCATCCCTTTGTTGATTGTTTCCACCCCTTATCTGCACCATTTAGTCAGGAATGCTGTCAACCTTGAAGATGCACATAACACTTCACAGCACCTAACGGAAGGTTTGGATTTGCTATGTTCCCACTTCGTTTCATCAGTGCAGTAATCCCTCTGTTCAACCACGGATGATGAATAACACGTTTGTATGCAGTAGTGACATGCAGTGCTGCTTCTTTTTCTGATTTGCAGACTAATGAAAAACAAACATCTGCCTACTGCTCACATTAAGATGAGCGCCAGTGTGAAAGGGGCTGGCAGTAAGCTGCACAGAGAAGTAGACCTTGATTTTAATGCTTGAGTTGGCATGGGAGGAGCGGAGTTGCAAAATCAGAAGTCAGTGAGCTGGAGAAGGGGGAGGAGAGGAAAATTGCTGGCTTTTGATGGCACTAGCATATACAGTCAGTAATGGCAACGGGCTGCAGATGGGAAGCTTGAAGTGCAGGAGATTTTTTTCAGTTGCTGGTGGAACTTAGGAAGTGCTATACGGCATGCTTCTGCAAAGTAGGGAGGTGCGAAAACCTCCTGTGTACAGCAACAGTTGCCACTGGCAAGTCATCTTCTGCCCAGGCACTGGGAGAGGTCTGTGCTTCCATGCCAGAGGCCAGGGCCTGAGTATCTGTGTCAGGCTTCATGCTTGACCTGGTAGAGAGTAATTCTGAAAGGAGGAGGACTCTAAAGCCATAGTTGCATGGCTTACTAGTTCCTAATTAATGCGAGGTGGTGGGAATGAAATAAAGAATCCCTTGTTTTCTTTGCACGGCTTAACATCATGTAAATCCATGGTAAGAAGCTGTGGAAAATATCACCCCCATGAGAAATTATTTTTTCAAACGCTGTCTTGCTTGAAAGCATGCTTTGTGGAGCTCAGGTAGAATTCTAAAGTTGTTGCTTCCACAGTAAAAGAAGTAATTGCTCTTGACTTTCAAAGCTGCGTGCAACTGGTGACTTTTAACTTTGTCTCCTTCATCCATTATGCTCAGTGTGTAACAATACTGTGTTATCTCCCATTTATTCCTGTCACATGCACAAGCTTGTAGAATAATTCACTTTCAAACATGTCCATCTGCTTTGGCTACATCAAAGAGCTATTTTGGACTTTAGACTGTTTAAAATATCTTTTGAAATTTAAGAGCTCATTTTCGTGCTTATGGAGAGAGAGTGTGGGAGGGCGTGACTTGCTGTAGGCCCGTAATGCATTGGGATAAACTCTTCTTCCTTTTCCATTGCCAACATCTTAGTAACAACATGAGCTGGAGTTTACGCACTGCAAGAAGTGTGATGGTCATGTACAGTCTTAAACCTAGGGGAGAGCAAACGTGATTAAAAAGATGTGTTCCTAATTGTATTTGACTCCATATGATTTTTTGTTTGTTTTTCACAAAGTCCCTTGTTTATGAAGACTTGCTAAAGGTTCTTATTCTATTTCTGCAGTTTGCAACTTCATGTCTCATGAAAAGTGCCTCAAGAATGTCAAGATACCATGCTCATGTATTGCTCCCAGCCTTGTAAGGGTGAGTAAGGACACACTGCCTTGTCTCTTTCTTGCAATAATAGCACAAATTTATCACTAATGAACATGGTGTAGTACAGTGGTGGCTTGTTAATATCATAATGCTTCAATCAATTGTGTTAGTCATCACTGAGGCTTTTATAACTGCTCGGAGGCAAAGTTACATTCCCTTTGAAAAGTCCCTGCTATGGGCAGCTGTGGGTAGTCTGTCTTTGAACAGCAGTTATTTGCATTCTTCAAATATTACTAGATGTTCTTACTTGCATGTCATTACCTGGAAGCCTCACAATAATGGAGAGGGGTGACTGATTGGTCTCAGGGCTCTCAGAAAACCATACCATGTGTCATACTAAAGAAGAGCTCTGTACACCGCCAAATTTTTTACAGCAATTACATCTTACTGGGAAAATGCTAAAGCTTCTCTGCCTAGCAAAGGGGCTTTTGTTTGGCTTCTACTGATTGCTGCATCTTAAGAATTTGCTTGTTCATTATGTCCAGAGAATAAAATCATTGCATTAAAAGCATAGGATTTCAAAGCCAAAAAATCAGAGAGCAGGACTTCAGTTGATGGTAATAATTCACATTTATTTATTTTGGTAATTAATAAAGTACTTGTTTCTGATGTCCTGTGACTTTTCCTCCCACAAGACTTCATGCTTAAGAGATCGCTTTTAAAGGGTGTGAAAGATGGATCACCTTTAAAGAAGGTAATAGGATGCAACTAAGGTACTAAGAAGCTAAATTGAAGAGAAAACAAAGTACATTATCCACTTGGGAACGGATGACAGAAAAGGAAAAAAGGGAAGGAGGAGATAAGAAACTTAGTAGAGAAGTAGTATAACACTGCAAATACCTTTAAGGAGCCATATGCAAAAGTCAAACAAGACATGGCTGTAAAATCAGTATCATGTGCGTTACAGGCCTCACTGACTAAAAGCACATTTATGGGAACACATTGTGTAGACCCAGGAACCTATGAAGGGGAGCTGATTCCCTTCTTTGTATCCTAAAAATCTTTACAAGTTCCTTTATGTTGTGGAAACCTATTTAGGGGTTAAGATGGGAAAGTTTAAAACAATATATAACTTGAATTTCAGGAATTGGATAGAGAGAAATTAGCCACTTGTTTTTTTTAAATTTGCTTTGTCTAGATGATAATGCTGTTAGGCTTTGCTACACACTTCCTCTTCCCCATATACTTTTTGTCTTGAGAGGTATAACTTAGGTGTCAAAAAGGTGTCTGATACATAGAAAATTGCCAGTGAAATAGTAAGAAATATTACTCTAAGTCTTAGAACACACGGTAAAGGGACATGTAGATAGTGAGAAATGCTATTACTCAGAATTAGCATCTACTACTGTTTCAGTATGCTGGCAATCAGTCATTGTAGCATGGGAAAAGGAATGATGAGTCAGATAATACAGGTATCTTTGCAAGGGCCTTTGGGGTACAAATCCAACTGGGAAACATTCATTTAATTCAGACTGACAGAGTTCTAAACATTTGTGACTGCTTCTTTTGTGAGTTTGCTCTAAGTTTAATTCATTGTTCAAAATAGTATTTGTTCCTTTTCTTTTGCATGGTAAAAATCCTGCATTTAAACTTATTAATATTTCCACTTGCAGCAAGTCATGGATGTAAGTGTCGTTTTTTTGTTCTTTTGCCAGTCCCCATTCTCTATCTGCCCCAACACATGAATTTTACCTAATTGGTTTTTGTTTTCACATAAAATCCAACTATCCTTGTTGTGCGGTAGAACTTGTTTTGTCTGAGTGTTGTTGTCAGCCCCGAAAGCTGTTTGCGGTTCAGTGTTGCTGTATTTAGCCACAGTCTTCTGAGTTACCTGTGTTGAGCTATAATGATTATGTTTTGAAAATTCTGGGTTGTGCTATTCTTTCTGGACAGTCTTGTCCTCCTTGACGTAGTCATCCAAGTTGCAGTAATCCTGGTCTGCTGTGCAAGTAAAGTCTGCCATATAAGAGATGACATTTTGCGTGCAGGCTCTGTTGAAGTAAATATTGAACTTGGCATTTGCTTAAAAAAAATAACAGAGCAAGAATCAAATTGTAATCATTTATAGAATGTGTGGAAAATTTATTTTCTTAATCTCCCTGCTTTCCTTTCAGATTATTTATTATTTATTTATGAAAAGGTCCAATGTAGGAGGGAACACTGGTGGGATTTATTTTGTGATAGTTCCTTCTAGTATGTCAATATTCAGTGTATTACAGAAATGAATATTTTTTTTTTTTAATCTCCTGGATTTCCTCTAGAGAAGATGCCAATTGTTAAAGCTCATCAGAGTGTGTGTCATCTGATACTAAGTCAAACTGTCAGAGAATAATTTTTCAGCAGATGTTTCATGGAAACTTATTCCTGAGAGTAGGGTTTCCTTCCCAGGGTCAAGTAAAGGCCCACAGAGTCACAAGCATGCCATGACCGCATCCAGCCTCAGATCATTCTTGATGAGTTCACTGTTAAGGCTGCCCTAAGAATTTTTTTGCACTATTGTTAATCATTATCACCTGCATTTAGTATTCCAGACTGGATCCAGGTCATGATGTTAAAAACAAGACTTCATGGATCAGTCTTCTGGACAAGTTTGTGTTTTTATGGTTTGCAGATGATAACATTTGTTTCACTGGTAAGGTCTCAGCAACTTTTCCAAATTCAAACCCTCTCTCCCCTACATTCCTGTAAGTATTTGCCTACTCAGAGATATGTTAAAAAAAAAAAAAAAAAAAAAAAGAAAAATACCCCCCCAACCCAAAAAACACCCACAAACCAAAATAACCCCAACAACAAAACCAAAAAAACCCACCCCAAAAGACCACCCCCAAAATACCAAACAAAAACCCACAAAATAACAGTGAAAACAAAATCTCTTTGATTGGGTGTGAAATGTGAAGTTTTATTTTCCCTTGTTAGGTTGGAATTGGAGTTGTATTACAAGCTTTTTACCCCTTAGCTTTGCCATAGAAGTACATGTGTGTTTTCTGTATAATTGTTCTTTGAAAACTAAATGGAAAAGTGGTTTTAGTGATGTTAGGCATTTGCTATGCTTGTTTTTCCTCGTTGTGTTGGTGCATTGTTATAATGGTTTCTAAACATTTCCACTGGAAGAAGGGTTGATAGGCTGCTCATGAAACTTTCTTGTGTGCTTTGGTTCTTAAAGCCAGGTTGTCTAGAATGGAAGAATGCTGGTTTAGGTCATTAGCTTCTCCTGAAGCTTTCTGTGCAAAAAGTAAAGCTTGGCTTTGTAGTTCAGAACATGGGTAGCTGCTGGAGTTTACAAGTTGTGATAGTGAATGGGAAGGTTGTGGTACTCACAGAAGTGTCTGCATGGGCAAGCAGGTGTTGCCTCCTGACCTGAGTCTCTCCCTCTGGCTGCTGGATTCAGCTGTGTGGAGGTGGTTATTTGGGTCAGTTCCTTGTGAGATGAAAGAGAGGAAAAAAAGATACTTGCATTAGGGTAAATCCCTCTAACTCCCCTTATGATAATCTATTCTGTATTGGACACTTCACACGTATACACAACAGCAGGATCTCATTTTTTCTGCAGCTGAAGGACTTCTGTACTGGGACACAACCTCTTTTTTGTTTACTTTCTCTCCTTACCTCTGTTCCCTGCCCAAGAAGCAATGGGAAGGTCCTACAAAGTGCAAGACAAAGACTGTCAAGGTTTGGTTACTGCTTCACTTGCCTTGGAATAATAAAACCCCGAGTCTCCTTCAGCTGTCAAATGTCTAATGGATTTTTGTGTGACTGCCTCAGAGAATTAGCTTTTAAGTAATGTTGCTGCACATGGCTCATAGACCTTTTAATAAATGGGAAAGAGCTTGACAAGCTGGGAAGAAGAATTTCATAGGGTTGGATTGGGTGGGAGTTCTGGAGAGTATAGGAGGAAAAAAAAAATCGGAATCCAATTTTGGAAAATCATTCCTTGGTGGTAGTTGCAGGTGTTGGAGGTTTTCTATCAACATGGGTTAAAAAATGCTTCAGTGAATGCTTGCTGAGATTTTACTGCTTCTCCCAGCAGACTGTCATAGAAGACAGGCTGAAATGCAATGTTTGTGAATAAGCTGGTTGGAATGTTATTGTTACATCTCATCTTCATATTACTGTATTTTTGGCATGCATCAATGAAGGGACTTTTTATCCTGCCCCTCTTGTATCTTTTTGGCAGTGGTGTTGGTGGAGTTAGATCTGTAACGTGAACTTGACTTCACAAATATATGCTTAATATTTTTCCTCTTTTACATTCTATATTATAAAAACAAGTTTGGGAAGGTTCTTTCTTCTCTCTCTTCTTCCCCTTTTATTCGTCTGCGATAAAGAGGCTTTGCTGGTGTGAGGGTTTTTTCACAGGGTGTCCCAACAACAGTTGGACCCCAAGCTGATCTTTTTAGCAGGGCCTGTTGTGATAGGACAAGGCATAGTGGCTTTAAACTAAAAGAGGGTAAATGTAGACTAGATATAAGGAAGCATTTTTTTATGATGAGGGTGGTGAAACACTGGAAGAGGTTGCCCAGGGAGGTGGCAGATGCCCCATCCCTGGAAACATTCAAGGTCAAGTTGGACGGGTCTCTGAGCAACCTGATCTAGTTGAAGATGTCCCTGGTTGTTGTGGGGGAGGGTTGGACTAGATGACCTTTATAGGTCCCTTCCAATCCAAACCATTCTCTGATTCTATGGTTTTACCTGGGTGCTTGCTGGATAGCCCTGACCACCTTCACCAAGAAGGTCTGTCTGTAGTTCTTAAAGACTTGACCTATACCTGTGCTGTTTAAGCAAGGCAGTTGCTTGGAGTTTAGCAGCCACATGGCATCATTTAGAAGGCAAATGAGGTGTAAAACTGCTTGCTGGTAATCTTAGCACCGCACCACGGTTTCCTCCTTTTCCTCCCCAAAATGATAGTTCCTTTAACCTCAGGGTTAGCACCCCCTAGTTCATAAACTCAAGAGATCTTATTAGGCTCTGTTGAAACCTGATGCAAGCTGCCTGGCAGCCTGTGAACTCTCAGACGAGCCCCGTAGCTTTATCAGTGATTCTTGAGGTTCAGAAGTGGTACGGGATGTCACTCTGTGTGTTTCTTTTAATTCTTAATCTTTATCTCAATAAAAAGAGATGGACATTGATTTCCTCTGTAGAAATAAAAGCAAGGAGTGCCTGCCTTTTGCATATCGTTTTCTCTTTCCAGTACAAAAAATGCTAGTCCAAGCAATTCTTAAATGTGGTAGAAAGCTCTTACACAAGTCTCATTTTCTGGTAGAAGTATCATTTATTTCTGATTTGAAGTGGTATGGAATTCACTGTATAGTTCCCTTCACAAAGGGTCTTTGAGCGCTTATAGATAAGGCCTAATGTCCTGTCACAGAGATCTGTAGGATGGAGAAAAAAAAATCCTGGATATAGTGAGATTGCATATGGATGTGTGCATTATTCCCCTTCATTAGCCCCAATTAAAATTTTGATAACTAAGTATTTGATTTTCTCATCTCTCTTGTCCTATGATATGTTGAGACACCATTTCATTTTTGTTTCTTACCTGATTTTGGAACTTCCACATGGAATGTCTACTTAAAGTTGCTTTTTAAGGTGAACTGATACATCAAGTGCTCAGAGGAAGAATGTCAATTTGGACACAACTGACAAGTAATTGACAGGCACTGTCCCTAAAAGGAAATGTAGAAATAGAGTGTATTCAAGTGCATGCAGTGTGTTTAAGTTGCAGAAACCTCGTGCTGTTAAAGCAGAGGTTTCAAGCAAATAAAGAGGCTCTTTATGATTACTGAGTAATAAGTAAGTAATCGAAAAGATGTCAATACTGGGAAAAGTTGACTCACAAAGTTCTTAGCTTCTCTCAGAGAGGAGAGAGGGTGTGGTTTAGATACTTGATTAACCTGGACAGAATAATTACAGGGTCTACTCAGATATGATCACCATATCTACCTCTCTAGAGCAAAGGTTTTTGGTGTCAGAGTGAACCTTAGGAGCATTACATAAGGAAATACTTTTGCACTGGTGTATGGAAAATGTGTGGCAAGGTTTTGGTAGCCCGGGGGGGCTATAGGGGTGGCTTCTGTGAGAAGCTGCTGGAAGCTTCCCCCATGTCTGACAGAACCAATGCCAACCGGCTCCACGTCAGACCCGCCACTGGCCAAGGCCAAGCCCATCAGTGACGGTAGTAGTGCCTCTGGGAGAACAGATTTCAGAAGGGGAAAAAAAATTGCACGGAACAGAAACTGCAGCCGAAGAGAGGATTGAGAATATGTGAGAAACAGCCCTGCAGACCCCCAGGTCAGTGCAGAAGGAGGGGGAGGAGGTGCTCCAGGTGCTGGAGCAGAGATTCCCCTGCAGCCTGTGGGGAAGACCATGGCAGCCCAGGGAGGTCCATGGTGGAGCAGATCTCCACCTGCAGCCTGTGGAGGACCCCACACTGGAGCAGGGGGATGCCCAAAGGAGGCTGTGACCCCATGGAAAGCCCACGCTGGAGCAGGCTCCTGGCAGGACCTGTGGAGAGAGGAGCCCGGGCTGGAACAGGTTTTCTGGAAGGACTTGTGACCCCACAGGGGACCCACGCTGGAGCAATCTGTGCCTGAAGGACTGCAGCCCATGGGAAGCACCCACTCTGGAGCAGTTAATGAAGAACTGTAGCCCATGGGAAGGACCCACATTGGAGAATTTTGTGGAGAGCTGTCTCCCATGGGAGGGACTGCACACAGGAGCAGGGGAAGGAAGAGTGTGAGGAGTCCTGCCCCTGAGGACGAAGGAGCGGCAGAGACGACGTGTGATGAACTGACCCCAACCCCGATTCCCCATCCCTTTGTGCTGCTGCTGGAAGGGAGTATGTAGAGAAAATTATGATTGAAGCTGAGCCCAGGATGAAGGGAGGGGTGAGGGCAAGGTGTTTTAAGATTTGGCTTTATTTCTCATTATCCTACTCTGATTTGATTGGTAATAAATTAAATTACTTTTCCCCAAGCTGAGTTTGTTTTGCCTGTGATGGTAATTGGCGAGTGACAACTCCCTGCCCTTATCTCGACCCACAAGCTTTTTGTTATATTTTCTCTCCCCTGTCCAGCTGAGGAGGGGAGTGATAGAGCGGCTTTGGTGGGCACATGGCATCCAGCCAACTGGAAACATCAGAATCCACAGAAGATGTTCTTGTTTCAGGAACACCATTTTAATTTGTATGAGCAATTTTTTTTTGGCCTTATGTTGAGAGCAGTCTTTATGAAAGACCCCATGTGACTAGCCTTGTGGGCATTTCATGAAGATGGTTGCTTCCAAGCTGGTTGTGCTTAGGCTTGAAATGCCACAGTGTTTTTGAACTGAAAACTAGTGATATTAAGTTAAATTCCTTTTGCTCAACCTTTGGAGGCTATTGTGAGAGTGTTTGTATCCTTGTTTCTGTTACCCTTTCCTACTTGGAAGCTGATTAGCCCCGCACTACTGTAGGTCCTGCAGCCCTGCTTTCTCAGTCTCTCCAGTGTGATTTAGTCCTGCCAAGTGTGAGTCTTTCTGATGTGATGAGGAAGGAGATGGGTGTGGAAAAAGAGTATTTAAACACAGGTCTAGGAAAAGTTTTTAGTAGGTTGTTCTTTTTTAAGACTGCCGAAGACAGCAGCTGTCACTCCGGCATTTGGTATATCTGTATTTCTCTCATTCCCCTTTGAGCCTGGAAGTCTTTGGCTCAGGATTCAGGCTAAAAACTTTCTTCTGCTTGAGTTGGTAGAAAAGCAGCTGCAGCTGGGTGAAGAATAGACCTTTCTGGAGCTGTGTTTTTTCCCACTGAGGTATCCTGAAGGTTGCAGACCAGTAAGGCTTGACCTGACCTGACTCTATCCGCGAAACAGAGGGTTTGTTGGTTGCTGGGCTGCTCTGTACGTAATGATTCCACCTCAGTGGAAGAGCACTTAAATTAATGATCTGGTGTTGGCCACATGCTTGATGATAACCTGTGGCATTTCAGGGTAAGGAACAATTTTAAAAGGCACTACCAAAAGAAAACTGTTCTATCCTTTCTTTTTCTTCCAAAGTTTGGATGTTAAGAGCAGTTTGTTGCTGTTCTTTCCGTATGGTGGAGAACTGCTGTGCACTTGCACAGATTGCACTGAAGGGGTTAGAATTGAATTTTTTGGTTTCTATAGGATCAAATTTTATTACAGGCCGAGTTCAACTTTTACAGGAATATGTTACATTCTGTAATGCTTTGGATTTCTTAACAGATGGCAGGAGACAAAATAGGAGCTAGGAGTATCTTGTCCATGAGTGCAAAGTCATTCTGCAGCTTATGCTGGAGTGTTACCGCTATACTTTCTGTCGATGGGCTTCTGATCAATACTATAAGGGCACTTAGATGTCATTTAATGGTATTACCAGCAGAAATTTTCTGGTTTTTTTCTGCGGAAATTGATTTTAGTGGTTTGCATAAAGTAATTTAAGTAGTAGTATTGGAAAAGTGGTTTTAAACTCTCATAAATTATTAACTTTCTCTCTGTCGGCCACCTTATATGTCTGTACTTTGCTGTACTTCTACAGGTGGATATAATTTAAAGAATAATATGTACCATTTCATATTCTGACATGCTGCCTCACTGGCCTTCCCAGTCTGAGTTTTGATATTTTTTTTTTTTTTATGTATTGCGTGTTTGGAACTTGTTCAGCAACAAAAGAAATGTAGGGAGCTGCATGATGTGATTGATGAGTTCATTATGTTGTACTTGCTCTTTTTTATCTTTCCGTCTTATGCCCATCCCATTTCCCACCAGGCTCTGCAGTGGTCGTATACCTGTCACTTCCAAAAGATCACTCATAATAAAGTTTCTTTGGCTTGTTTCAGAAAGGAAGAAGTTGAAGGAACAGATTTGTTGTCATCCTCCCCTCTCCTTTTTCTTTTTCTCCACCCAACATTTCAATCAGCAAGTTGTTCCCTTCTTTTTGGCAGTGACTTGAGACTTCAGAGGATTGTCACCAGCATCTGAACAACTGCAGAATTTAGACTTCGTCTCCTTCCCTTAAGTCTTCTAGATAAGTACAGTCAGACCCTGAATACCTGTCAAAGTCCTTTCTCACAGTCTTTCCCAAAATAAACACTGTTTTTCACAAAACTCTACTTTGATCTACAGAATGTCCTTTTTCTTCAGCAGTACATTTCTGTGACAATAATGAAAAGCCTGCATTTCTATGCCAGGTGTAAGATAAAATAGCCAGACTCATGGCTAGGGGAAAGAAAAGTTCTCTGTGTTTCAAACAGGGAAATTCATGTTGGGTGTCCAAAGCAGGCTATTCACCACTCCAGAGCTAAGAAGGTCTCCTCTGTATCTGATCTCAAAGGGAATACTGCTGCCTTGGGGACGGCCAGCTCCGCTGTGCCTGGGTCTGCGGTGAGAGTAGGGCAGGCAGATGACTTCAAGGTGACACTTGAAACCTGAAGACAGGTTGAGATGTGCAGAAAAGCTTTCATGACAAAATCCCACCAGGGCTTTTCAGTACCCCTCACAATTGCTGTGTCTGGCTGGGATTGTGCTCACGTAGCCATTCTCATTATCTCTTTCTGCACCTGAACTCATTGTGTAGGATGAATTTTGGGCAAGTGGCCTTCTCCCACCAAGTTGGGATTGGGCTTTTATTTTTGGAGCAGCTAGAGTGAGAAAACAGCTCTGGCACTTTACCTCCAGCATAGCTGAGCCATTCTACATTGTACATTACTGTACAGGGAGGTTTGGTTTTTTCTTTCCCCTGAAGAAGTAGCATGAAAGTGCAAGAAAAGTGGGTGGGGATTATGAGCCTTGAACTTAATCTGAGATAGTTTGATTAAAGTTTTCCAGGCTCTCCAGGATTTTTTTTTTCACCCTAAGGATATATATTCTTTTTATAAGCATGTGTTATATGACTGGAGTATTCTGATTTAAGAAAAATAAATAATAATGCAAGCCAACCATGAACTTTGTGTCAGTCAGAGCTGGAGGGCTGCAGAGAATGAAATTTCTGTTCGGGTTGATGGGAGTAGGAGATGGACCCCCAAGCATGGTTTGTCTGTATTTTTAAATCCTGAATTCGTATGTAAAGTAAAAATTTGAAGCTTTTGGAGGCAAGGATGTTTTGTAATATATCATGTTGGAGAGACTGATATGAAATCCTTTTGGTAGGCCAGCTGGCAGTGCAGCATGGTAGGGAGCCTGGGATCTGGACAGGCATTTTCCTGGTCAGTCAGGGACCAAGGATTCCTCCAGAAAACATGGTCTGTTGGGGCAGTGAGCTGGTGACTCTGCTTGACTGGTCAGATCCTGTGCATGGTCTTGTTCACGTCTGATAACACAGGCATATTTCATACCTCTCTTCATCCTCATCCATTAATCCTGGAGATTAATTCTGAGGAGGACTGAAGGAACCACATGCTTTGCAGTTTGGGGGTTAGTGATTTTTCTGGATTAAAATTCCAGCAA
The DNA here is from genome assembly GCF_000737465.1 of Haliaeetus leucocephalus. NCBI lineage: Eukaryota > Metazoa > Chordata > Aves > Accipitriformes > Accipitridae > Haliaeetus > Haliaeetus leucocephalus. The sequence goes on from NW_010973041.1 coordinate 656,695, forward strand.
TGTTCCTTTCTCCTTGTGTTACATCTGGCAAAACTTTATCTCACTTATTTTATTGCACATGCTTGAAGTACGGGATTGTTTAGTGTAACTGTCCCCATGCTTTCAGAGGCAGAAACACTGGTGGCAGTTAGACCTTTATAACTGGAAGCAACTTTCTGTGTGTCATCAAATTCTGTGTTCCCAGTATGTGTGAATTTGCTGGTAGTGGTTCCCAGGAAAACCCTAATATATAAAGAGAAAAATTCAAATCCTGCTCAATAACATTGGAAGATTGTTTACTAGTACATCTGGGGGGGAAAGAAGCTATCTATGACTACATGAATCTTAAGTCATTATTTCCAATTTTTTACTGTGAATGATTAATTTCATTTCATACCTAAATAATCATTTGTCAGCCTTTACTAGAAATATTTTGTGTGTGTGATGCAAGAACCAGAAGAGAAATCTGATATATTTGTCATATCAGGAATGGCATGTGAGATGCATAGTACTAAATACCTAAGTCACAGTAAACTTTTATGGAAGTCATTTGGATTCTAGAATTTTAAAGATGCAATTATGCTTCTTCCTTCTAATGTGAATGTCAGTTTAACAAAGGTGTGTGACTTGTAGGAAGAGTGGTCTCTAGAGCAAGTATAAAGCTCAAGTATGTTTCTTATTCTTCATTTTTCATCTTTTCTTCTGTTCTTTTGGTACCATCAATTCCAGTCTTCATTTTTATTCACTAAACAAGAAAAAAACTCCCTTTTTAAGATAAGTGAATAGTATACTAGAAATACATTTGCTAAAACTGTTGGTACAGCTCTTGGCAAGAGCTGAAATGTATCGTCTTCCACCTACAGTCAACAGGAACCTCAGCATGGATGTACTTCAAGAGCTGGATCTCTACCTTCCTGGCTTTGAGGCTTTGTGGGGGCAGGGAGAGACCAATGCCTTTGTCCTGATAAGCCAGTTGGCTGGGCTATATTCAGGGAAGAGCTGAAAGGCCTGTGGAGAGTACTGGACCGAGCTTTTAAAAAATGTCTTGAGTGTGTCTTTAGGGTATTTTGTGTACGTGTGCAACTATTACTCTTTAATTGTCTTTGATTCAATTAAGAATACTTAGGAGAGGAACTGTGATTCCAGGTAAGTCGCACAGCACTGAACCCAAAGGAAACTCTTGGATTCATGGCACTGTGGATCACCAAGAAGCTAACCAGCACTTTAAAATATATATATTACATATTAAAACCCAAGAATTTTTAAAAAGATTTTTAAAAAAATAATTATTTAAAATAAGTATCTAAAATTTATTTTTAAATATGAAGTTTTATTAAAAAGGTTGATTTGCCTGTATATTTGTTCTCAGGCTTAGTTAAGTTTATGTTGTATGTACTATCCTGTCTGGCATGATAAAGCAGTTTCTGTGAATTGTAACTGGCACTTTGAAAGTTGAGGCTGATGATGTCTTAACGTGTTCTTCATTGCCAGGTTCCAGTTGCACACTGTTTTGGACCTCCAGGACATTACAAAAGAAAGTTTTGCACTGTGTGCAGAAAGTCACTAGAGTCACCTGCCTTTCGATGTGAAGGTAACTTAAAAAACTCTGCTTGTATAGCCATCTGTGTGTTATCCAGTAATGTATACTTCGCCTGCCTTGCATACCTTGAGTGTATGTGTGTACACATACACACACACGCATGTGCACTTACTGTGTTTGAGAGATTTTTTGGTTGTTTATCATCCATTCATTGATCATGGAAATGTGTACTTCAAATTAAGGAATAATAAATCGATAACCTTCAATAAACCACAAACTTTGTCAGACATGTATGCCCTTTCATCTTTCCTTCAATTTACTTTGAGCAAGTCTGTGGTGTTGGTGTGCAATGAATCCATGCCCAAGATGTGCAAAGAATGAGAAGCTATTATGGCAAAAGAAAGACTTGTCCTGTTGAGGTAATTTATTTCTGTTTCCAATGGAACCTTTTGATACAGGGAATCAGCAGGTATTCATGTTTCTAAAACCTCCCCCTTTCTACAAAAGAATGGAATATAACTTTCTGTGTTACTGGACTCAGATATCTGTTGCTTGTGATGGGGATGACGTGCCTTCAATGGAAAGATATTTGAAAATATTATTTGTCAAAATAGTACTGCTCTGAGTGTCCTGACATGGATTCTCTGAAAAAAACAGTAATTAAAGAATTCACCCAAACACCAGAATTTTTATTTGAAATACATGTTGGCATGAGTACTTGACTGATTTTGACGTGGGGCAGCTCCTTAATTCTCCCTTGTCTCCCCTGTCTTGAATGTCTAGCAGTTGTTCAGTTGATGTTGTGAGGTTGAATTGAATTTAGTATTTTGAAGGAATATTACCTGTGAACTGTTTAAAAAAAAAAGATAGAGTCTACTGAGAGAAGAATCAATTCTGTAGGGATTTGAGATGCCTTCAGAATTGCTGTTATGCTAAAGATATGTTATTCAGTATGATCACCTGTGTGTATGTGTAGGGGAAACATTCCTCTTGGATCAGAGAATTTGAAATCAAAATTTTCGCTAGCTGTGTCCTCTTAAGTCTGGAAAATAGCTTTAGTTCAGTGATCTATTTTAGTTAAAGCTTTTTAAATTTTGCTTTCATATTCCTACTCTCTTATACTGTATTAGTGTTGTACCCATTGCAAAGGAATATTTATTTTTTCAGACATTTCCATTTAAGTGTTCTTAACAAACACGTGAACTTGCATGTTGTATTTAAGTATTAAAAATGCCCGGACGTTGTTTTTTTTTCTGGTTCAGTGAAGGTTCTGAATTGTATTCCTCACATGGATTAAACAGTTTTCTTGGTTTGTGTGCTGTGACTTATTTGCTATCCCGTTTTCTGACCACCAGTAAGTCTACAACTTGTTTCTCTCATACTTTTCCAAAATGTAGCTTAAAAAGGGCAGTTAGGTTCATAAAATGCACGAGCTTCTTCCTTTACTCTTCAAAAATACTTTCAGAATTTGTTTTAGAAGTCAGCTTTTTGAAGCTGTAGAGCTTTTAAATCCAGATGGAGATGCTGAACTTTCTTCCTTTTTTTGCTTACTTCTAATGACTTAGCTTAATAGTACAAGTCTACTGTTGGTTATGATGTTCTCTTCTGATATTGAAATTTAAAGAACTTTTCCTGGAATCTTTGCCATAACTAAGATAGGAAAGAGAGTTAAGATGAAGGTACCTTTTCTAAGCAAATGATTGACATTGTTAGATGTTCTTTTAAAATAATTTAAATAATTTGTTTTGGATTCTTCATGTCTTAAAATACAATAAATTTTCTTGAAAGGTAATAGAATATTTTCAGACAAGTACTAAATGCTGTAGGTGCATGTAGGCTCTCAGAAATGAGCATGCATATATATTAATGCCTGGTGACATAAGTCCATACACTTCATTGGCAAAACTTACAATATTTGGACTCCAGATTCTGCTGACACTTACTAATTGCTTTGGATAGCTATTTTTGCTGTAGAATTCACTGGTAACAGTTGAACCTGGACTCGTGATGGTGAGAGTTGGGCTCCCTTTTCTTTCCAAGAAGGGCTGGAAAGAAAAAAAAGGAAAGGGAGTAACCCAATTTTTTTTTTTTTTTAGTGTTGGATCCTTTACAAAAGTTTCTTATTAAGCATCAACTGGGAGCAGCAATTTACTGGGGAGGGAGGCAGTTAAAATTTTAAAGGTTATTCTGCCAAGTTTATGTATCTGAAATAAACCAACTTGGTTTTTTGGTAATTATAAAGGAATTCACAGCACTTTCATGACTAGCTTGAACAGAAAACGGTCATTCTCTTTTCAGATAAAGAATTGTGTAGATTACAGAAGGGCTGATAAAGATGAAACTTCTTTTTGTAGGCCCTCTGATTTGACTTGATCTTTACATACTAAAAACTTCATCTTTCCTATAAGTGGGATATCTATCTTAAGGGTTTAACTCCTGTGACACTCCTGCCCTTCACATGCACACATTTTCTTGTTAATTCCGAATTGGGGTTGGTGTTGGAAGCAGCAGATGTGAATTAAACCAAGGGAAAAAAACCCTCTGTGTTCTTACAAAGTATAGCAAAGGGCAGTGTGTGCCTGTGTTACCAGAATTAACGATAAAAACCCCAATGTTTTTGTTAATTTTCCAAAGCTGTAATTTGGTCTACAGTAAATTTTAACCATTAGTGAGGGTGTGACTCAAAGCATCTAGCTTTCTTGGTAGCTGAATTGGCAAAACTGTAAAATATTCCTATTATATCTATGAATATGGAGAAATGTGAGCAGAGGAGAGACCGTGTCACACCTTGTATAAAAGTTCTTGAAGTCTCGGTGAACACACATAGTATGGGGAGTTGTACGTGAAAGCTTGTGATTGACTTAGTAAGCCCTGTTAAAAGAGGCTTTGCTTTGGTGTGATAGGAGATCATGGTCTTCTGCGGGATTGGAATAATACAGTGTTAGCGTTGATCACCTCTTCTGGAGTCCAGAGAGTGATTTCAAAATAAGGTATTATTCTCTATGTAATTTAATACTGTTTTCAAGATACTTTCAGATAACGTGGCTAACGTGCAGTTGCCATCTTTCAGCCTTCAGGTTACAGTCTTCAGATTTTTGTGATGTGCTTGGAGCAATAACTTGTTTGAGCAGAACAGAAAAAAAAATATTTGAAGAATTTGACGCTTGCCTCTTACTTTCATTTACTCAATGAAAAATTGGATGCCTTCCCATAGTGCTTGTATACCCAAGTCTTTAAAAAGCAGCTAGAGGAGGGTCTCTTTTATCCATCTCTGTCTATGAGGTCTGTAGAGAACTTACCTAACTCTTTCAGTAATGAAGCTAGATATTGAGATTTTAGTTGGTTTGGTTTTTTTTCTAATGACTGATCCTTTGCAGCATAGCATTTTAGCTGGGGTTTTTTGGGTTTTTTTTTTTGGTAGATTCTCTTTTCTTTCACATCTGATACTTGAAGTCAGCTTTTAAATAATGAAAGTACTTTATCCAAAACAAGCTTGCCTAAAACTTTAGGCTTCACTAAAACTTTTTTGAGCTACAGTATCTAACAGGTATTTTGGAAGACAATGTTAAGCTTACTTAAAAGAGTGTGCTGAAAAAATGATTATTTTCCTTTTCCCAACAATGAAATGGTGATTTACTGTATGCAGACATGGCTTGGGCAAATATTCTTTGAGATTAGCATACCAATTGGTTCTGGTCAGGTTTAAAATTAAATCCATTGAGCGTCATCTGGCAATAAAAAAGATTTATTTCCTGAGTAAAACACACTTTCTGGCTGTTGCAGTCTGCCTGAGAACGATATCCTCCAGTCATTTTGCATGTCCTGACGTCAGCGAACGTCGTGTCACTTTGCAAACACGAGCGAGTCGGTGCTGGTGCAGGCGTGCTGTGCTGTGCCGTGCCCTGCCGTGCCACATGGGCCAGTAGCTAATCCGACCTCTGCCACGTCTCCTGTGGGACTGTGAGCGAGACAGGGCTGCTGGAGGGCTACTGCCTAGCTGCTGTTTCGGCAGCAGTGCCCCCTCCTTTGCTGGGGCTGGGGTCTCGAACGCACCTTGTCTCTTGTTTCTTTGTGCTTCTGACAGCTTCAGGGATGGAGAGAGGGGCTGTCCAGCAGAAAAGCTCCTGCTGTTTTCAGCCCACTTGCGAGGTGCCCGCTTGCTTTGCACTAGGGTTTGGAAAAGGGTTTGTGAAGGGAATGAACTGGAGTATAGCTTCAGGAAGACAATTACTTTACACTCCAGACTTGGTAGTATTTGGATGCAGAAGGAGAACTTTTTTTCTGTTAATGCTTCTAACATTCAGCCTTTTTTGGATTTGATTAAATCATACTAGACTTCAGGCCCAATTATATTGGAGTAGGCAGTGGTTCCTGTGAAACTGTGAGTAAAAGCTGTGTAATAAGCCAAAAAGTTGGTACAAGTTTAACTTGCTATATTGGAGGAAATAAGGCAAGTGCATATGAGCAAAATTAGCTCAGCCTTTTCTTAAACTTTCTGTATCAGTTTAACACGAAGGAAGTGGAGCAACACACAGGACAATGCTGATAAACTTCTTTTATTGCCTATCTTTACTGAACAGAAAAGAGCATGAAGGAAAGAAAGTATGGTGCAAAAAAGTAGTGGAGGAGTATTGGAGGGATGGAGAGAAAAAGGGACAGAGGGAAGAGCTGCGAAAACCCCGGGGTTTCCAGCTTAAAGAAGTTTTCTTGTTTTCATGTTTTTAGTTTGTGAGCTACATGTGCACACAGACTGTATCCTGTTTGCTTGCAGTGACTGCCGGCAGTGTCACCAGGATGGGCACCAGGACCACGTAAGTGTGGATGCCTCTGCAGGAGAAAGTGGTCCCTCATTTTCGGTGTGAAAACATGGGCTAGAGGAGGGGGAGGAGTCTTGATCTTTTCTTTCACATGCGGCCAATTTCCAAAGCACTTTTGTTGCTTATTGGCAGGCAAAGGAAATGTGTGGCTTCAGAAAGTATCTCAGATAGCAAGAGGAACTTAAATTCTGTCATATTCATGATGTTTATTGAAGCCGTGCTGAAAAGTCTGTGCAATGTATACAATGTCCTACTTAAAAAAAAAAAAAATCAGGCATCTTATCTAAAAATTTGCATTGCAGAAGCTGGCATGGAACTCTTTTTTTTCTATATGTTGAGCTGTTGGCTGCATTACATCCATGGCAAACATTATCATGTTCCTCAGGCTTCCTGGAGTCTGTCTGAAGCAAGACAGCCCAGCTTTTCACTGTAAAATATGTGCATAATACTGACCTTTCAGGATTTTTTTTAATTTTTTTTTTGGAGAATATTGGTTTTGGTGGAGTGTGAAGAAAATGCACTTTGTGATAAATTTTTTCATAGTTTGATAAACTTCCTTCAGTGAAATGTAGGATTGTTTAGGTTCATATTTATTGTTAGGAAATACTTAGTGTCCTAGTCTGTCTTGCTGTTTCTTCAGAGCTGTTTGAATTGCTGATTTTAAAGTTAGGAAAGATGCTTCTGTATCTGTTTCATGTAACACTAAGTCCTGATGTGTTCCCTCAGGATACTTATCACCACCACTGGAGGGAGGGAAACCTTTCTTCAAGTGCTCGTTGCGAAGTTTGCAAAAAAACCTGTAGCTCTTCTGAGGTCCTGTCTGGCATGAGATGTGAATGGTGTGGCATCCTGGTATGTTGTGCTGTTGTATATATTTGTGGGTACCGTATATATATTTGCACATACTTAAACACTTTACATAAATATACTTTATTTGTACACTTCATAAATATACTTTTTATATACTTTATAAATACACTTCATGTATACACTTATTTATACAAATACATTAGTTAGATGGAAAATCTGATTAGTCATTAAAATGAGGAATTCACAACATCACAGTTAATCTTTATGTAAATCCAATGGAATTAAAATTTAACAGGCAAATCATTATAGATTTCTGCTTAGAAGCCTGCAGTTACTTTTCCTGTGTGAAATCGGAATTTTTTTCAAATTATGTGAATCTGCAAGGTCAAAGACTTACCATTCTAATGTGCTTATTCCTCTTTCAGTGTGGAATAGTTCTTAACCTGTGTGGTTGGTTTTTTTTTAAAGCTGTCAGTATTGGTTTCTATGTTTTTCTGTTCACGTGACACATGTTTAATTTCTGTGCAACCTGACAGTACCTTTCAATAATCCTCACAAAAGCCACAGCTTTTCACATACTGATATGCAGGCTGCTGTTTAGATAACAATTGGTCCATCCAGTTAATGCCAGCTCTCATTGAAATATGATGAAAGTGCAAAGTAGCACCAGGTGGGGTGGGAACTGAAAAGCATATGTAATAAATCATTAATTGCCAGTTACTGCAAGATGAGGTACTCTGTGTAATAATAATTTAAAATGAAACTCTGGGGTTATTCAGTATTTCAGGTATGACTTGAAGAATTTAATTTTTTTTTAAATATTGCAGGGTTTGTATTTTTAATCTGATTCATAATTTCTGAGGTGGGAGGGACTGTCTTTGAGAACAGTCTAACAAATGTAACATGCAGCATGGCCACATATACAAAGGTCTGTGTATTCAGTAATGGCAGAAGATCTTGCACAAGTACAAAGGCAGAAACTAGCCAGCCATGTTTTGGAATAAAAACCCAAACAGTGTTATCTCTGAATCTGCAAGTGGGTACAGCTTTGTAAGAGGATATTGCTATTTTCAAACTATTCAGTATAACCTGCTTACCTTTCCCACCTCCACCAGTAAATATCTGTATAGAGTGGAAGATCCAGGGTTTGAGACCAGAACTTAAAATTTCTCCACATAGGTGTATAGAAACCTTTAGTTTTTAATAGAGCAGGTTTGTAGTACATGGAGTTTCTTCACATGTTAAGACTTCCCATTATTGGTTATATAAAAACTGAATGGAACAAATGAAAATCTAGGGTGAAAAGTGGATCACTCATTTCATAAGTGATTTACAAAAGGTCTATATATGTCCTAGCCTGAGTTTTGCAATTCTGGTGAGTATTTTATTATAAACAAATTTGCTTTCTTCATATCTCACTAACTTCTTAATTGATGCTTCTATTTATAGGCTCATTCTGCTTGCTACATAATTGTCACACCAGAATGTACTTTTGGAAGATTAAGGAATATGATTCTTCCTCCAACCTGTGTGCAGTTATTTTCTCGCAACTTCAGCAAACTGCATTGTTTTCGAATATCAGAAAATTTGCAAACAGAATCAGGTAAAAACTTTCAAAGTTGACTGCAACTAATTGATGAGCATGTTTAACCTAGTGTTGTAATTTACTGAAGAATACGATTGCTAATTTTCACTGGGTTTTGTGGCAATACTGTAACTTCTTGCTGTTTCTGGGACAGGATAGAGATTTTTAAATGCAGACTGTGTGCGAAATGCTGAAACTTCTGTTTACTGGTGCTGGGCAATTTGAAAACTGTTCTTTAAATAGTAAGCAAGCAGAAAGTGAAAACCTAAAATCCAAAAATTTGCTTAGCAGATTAGTGTTATCATTCCTACAAACACTTGCTGATGTACATGTTGGGTTTTATTTGGCATATCGTGTATACATATATTTTTATTTGCCTCTTTGATTAAGCATCTGCCCTTTAAAGATTTCTGTGCTGAAAAGAAATCATGTATTTAGCAGGGTAATGTTCTACTGCCATCTAGAGTGTATGTTTGGGTAAGAGCTCTTTAGGAACAAGAGAATTTTTTTGAGCCACTGAAATATTTTCTAATTTATATTTTGATTATGATGTTCTTACAAAGCCTTTCTTTTTGTGCTTGAATACAATAGGAAAGCAAATAAAAGGTAGGCAAAATATAGGTTGTGGAAGTTAAATATTTGCAACTCCACTTTCCTCAACCTGACAGGTTGTTCTCGAACTTTCTGCTTTGAACGTGTAGGTTTGGTTTTGGTGAAGGCAGTTGGCTAGCAGGAGCCATGTGTTCTCGTGTGCAGAAGCTATAGCAGGAGTCCTGCTACTGTAGAAACTGCATGACCCTAAGTCTACACAACCTAGATACGCTGAAGTGACCTATAAAAGTGTAAAGGGGGAGAGGAAGCCTTATGTTGCTTTTTTGGTTGGCGTGTTTTTTTCAGTGGGTTATTTTTAATGAATTTGCTTGTTGGTGGGTGAAGGTGAAGTACAGCACATAGTTGAAAGTTTTAGAGTTTTTAGTGCTTCCAACATAAGAAATACCAGAAATAAACAATCTGGATGAGCTTGCTTTTGCTGGAAGACTCATTATGAACTTTGTTTCAGGTCCATTGTTAGGTATTCTACAAGTGTCCCAAAGGCTTAAGTGAAGATAAAATTGTATTATTATTAACAGAAGTTAATCACAAACCTTTTAAATAGCCTCTTCGGGTGTGACTTTCCTGATGTTAACTAAGTTTGTCTTTTAAACAGCGGTGTGTTCTTTTAATGTGTCAGACTTAAACTTTTTCCTTTTTAAATTTTTAAATCACCTCTAAGTAAAAATTGAACACGGAGCACCTTGAGTGAAAGAATCCAAGGTTATTGCTGCCCCTTCTATTCTCTTCCTTCATTATTTTACATGATGGAAGAGAAGGTTTTCCATTTCAAGACTTAGGCTACAAGCTAAGTGTATGAGTTCATGTTACGCATATTCAAGTTTTACGTTTTTTTCATTCTTTTAATGAAAATGTATGTTTTATACTTTGAATTGAGAGAATGCAGTGCAGTACAGTCATTAGCTGGTGGTCAGAAACAGGTGTGTGGGGAAGGGGAAATACTCAGTAACTTAATTTGGACCATTTCCAGTGCTTTAATGTGATGCGAAAAAAAACGAAGAAAACCCACCACACTGGGAATGCCAGAATGCATTTTTATAGCGCCCAGCCTGTATATACCCAGATAAAATACAGTAATGCCCTGAAAAATGTTTCTTTTCTAACACCAGATCTCCTTTCTGCTGCTCTGCAAGAATTTCTGCTGCTTGGGCTCAGCTCCCCGTCGCGTGGTGGGCAGCAGCTTCCCAGGGTGGAGGGGCTGCTCACACGCAGGGGAGCAGGGGCCAAGCTGTGGGGACGCTCCCCTTTCCTCCTGCTGCTGGTCCCAGGCATACGTCTGAACTTGATGGCTGCCCTCAGCGCTTGACATCTGCCTTCTTTTGTGGTCAATGGGCCACGACTGTGGCTCAGCACAAGGCATGGAGAATATTTGTGGTGCAGTGCCTGCCTTGCAGTCTGCTGTGCATAAGGTGTTTTGTTCTGTTTTTCCTTAGCTGATGATAGTATGTGATGCTTGTTTTAGCAGCCAGGTCCCTGATGTTCAGGTATAAGCCTGGTTCCTTCACGCGTGGCTCGGTGTTACACCATTCACATCCTGTTGAGGCTTGCTTTAAGACCTGTTGCTGGAGTGTTGCTGCTTTCAGTCATCTGCTGGAGATCAGCTGCCTGCAGGTCCCTGCCAAAGGCACTAAATACCTTTGCTAAACAGGTCTTTCCCTCTGCCCAGGTTATTCCTTAAAGGCAGAGCTGGGAGTTGCCTTAAACTAATTCTCACATCATCCTACGTCAGGGGAGCTCAGTGCTCTGGCCTGGTAGTCTTTCTTATTACCCACGCTCACAGAACAGACCTGCATTTTCTTTCAAAAACCCACTAGCTCCTGGCATGTGCCAAAAGTTACCAAGATGTGTCATGGGTCCAGCAGCTTCCTGACACTCTTCAGGATGTGTTTGAAGCTGCTCTGACCACAGAGCAGCTTGGGACAGCTGCCCTGGGAGTTGCTGCTGCTTTTCCAGGGAGAGGTGTAGGCTCCGGGTAGCAGATCTTGTTAAAGACTGCATGCATGTTAGGGATGTTTCTGGGGAGCAAAGAGCATTTCAGCTTTGTTGGAGGATAATTAGCACTTCTGTCCTCACTTCTGTGGGACATGTGTGCAAGCACGCTCGTTCAGAAGTGCTCACACCACGACATGCACAGAGGGTGCTATCCTGTTGCCACAGCTGACAAAGGGCATCGCTCAGAAGATTGTGAAAAGACCAGTCTGCGGTACCAAAGAAGTGGTTGCCTGGATGAGTTAACTGCTGCAGGCACAGCTCTTCCCAAGCTGATGGCTGGGAGGTGCCAGGTGACTTGTCCTAGGCAGAGCATGAGCACATCATCGTTGACCTGTTGTTACGGAGGCTCACACAATCAAATCCAACAGCCCTTAAAACTCAGATTTATTCTTCAGTAAAAAGTTAGTTAGAACTCCGATAACATTTGTGAACCACAGGTTCAATGATGTAAGGGGAATTAGTACTACACAGTCAATTTTGTCTGAAGGGAAATTTGAGAAAGCATTCAATTTCCATTTATTTCAGGGTGTTTCAAGACCATATTGTCTAAATATCTCTCCAATGTAATCTGTTTGTCTGTCAACTATAACAGGGAAAGTATTTCAACCCTTCTTTTATATTTTAAAACCCCAACCCAGAAACTTTATTGTTGATCTTTCTTGTAGTCAGTTCAAGCATTACCCAAATATTCAGTAAGTTACCTGGTCTTTGGTTTAGGACTCCTGCTGAGTACCGTTCTTGACATGCTGTGATTCTGCTTCTTGGAAGGTTTTCTTGCATTAGGATTCTGACGTCCCTAGTACCTCTTTTGCTCTGAAGAGCTGTCTTTACTGTTTTTATTTTATTTTTTCTCTCATGTTTTGTGCTTTGATTTCCTGCTTTCTCCCTCATCTGCAAGGCATAGTTTTTATAGAGGTGTTGCCTGGCTTGTATCTTTTGGGACCTTTGACTGCATCCCAGTCAAGACTACTGGGAGTTTCAGTGGGTGGGAATATGAATACCATTATATGGTCAGCACACTGGACTGGCTTACATTGCACGCCACTGCTACCCTTAGAGGAGAAAAATTTATCGTGTTTGGATTTGTACCAGTCTTTCTGTATGGACCTGAGTGTCACGGATGAGAATGCAGTCAGGATGTTATATTCACAGGAGCAAATGTAAATGTTAGTAGCTTTTATTTTAATAACGTCTAAGTATTTTATGTGTGATTTTACAAGCTGCATTATTATCTGACAAGTTGGCTCCTAGCTTTTAGTGAGAGCAATGACCTGCTGTCAAAATCCTCTTCTGGAGTGCAGTAATTTCTCTCTCTTTGGGTGTCACCAAATCTGTTTTTCAGTTATGGAAATTATTTGTATAATACCCATACTTCTGTCTGGAAAGCTGTTACTGCAGTTCCTGGACTGATTTAGTGATTTAAAACTTAATGGAAGCCATATATACTTTGGTCAGAGGCAAACATTGCAGCTTGAGAAAGGCATGAAATGCAGTAGTTGCAATATTAAAGCCAGTAGTAGAAGGACTTCAGGTATGCCTTCACTGTAGTTTTGTGACAATGCAGGTTTGCTTTTTTTAATGCTGGTTTTATAGTATGGATTATTATAATAAACTAAGCGGAAGAAGAAAGTGTGCTTCTCTGACTGGATTCTTTTGTGTTAGCTTCTTTGTTGGACACCATCCTTAAATGACAAACACTTCCCCCCACAGTTCAAGTTAACAAGAATCCTTTCTTAAAATGTTTCTGTTTTCACAGATGAAGATGATGATGTTGATGGGTCAACACAGGGATCAGCAAAAGATGTCCAAATTTCAACAGATTCAAGTAAGCATAAGTTTAGTAAGTGGTGAATAGTCACCCATTCTAGTCTTTATTCATATAATCTTAACTTGCTTTGCCACATGAAAAAAATAGTAAATGGCTGTTTTTCTAATGCTGGTATCAATTTGAGGTCAAAAGTTTTGGTCCAACACATTTATCCAGGGCATTACAAATATCTCATCACTATTTTCCACTGGTAGATTGGCATAAGTGACAATCTGTTGATTACCCTGACAAATAGATCATTTCTCTCAACTTGGTAATCGAAGAAAGCAAGCAGGGTGTTAACAATCCATAGATAAGCAACCACTTTAAAGGGCAGACACAGATAGCATGTCTTTTCAAAGCCTTTTTCTTTTAAGATAGCTGGATCCAAATCTTACTGAAGGCAGCAGGTGAATTTTGGTTGTTTTGGGGGTTTTTTTGGTTTTTTTTTTTCTTGGACATGTTGCAGTAAAAGTGTATGTATTCCTGTGCATCAGGGTTGAGCTGGGCTGGTTGCTTCCTACGCAGTTAAATTCTTAGGTGTGTGGAGTTTTCTGCGGTTGGTATTAGCCAAACTCCGACTTTTCAGAAGATGAAGCCAACCACAGTTTAAGGGCATCCTACCCCCTATATCCATATTAGTAACTAGAAAAACATGGTACTTCCTACCTAATGTAGCTCCATGGATTGTTGTAAAAACTGAAATTTCAGAACAATACATAGGGAGGGATTTTCTCTTTTTTTTTTTCCTTTCTTTTTCTTTTTTTTCTTTTTTTTTTTTACAAAATTAATAGGATAATTGTGCAAATGCTGTTCGGATTTTTAAAAAGTCCAGCTCAGTAAATAATGAATTCAGTTATGGAATTGATCTCAAGCATGCTCTTATTTCACTTCTTAAAACTTGAAGCTGGTGTCTCTTAATGACTGTAAGTTAGTACCTACCACCATGCTCCCTTATTATGGGACCAGGCTCTGACTAACTGCAGTTTATCTAAGAAACTTCCACTTTTTTCAGTGTTTTAAGTGATGTAAGTGGCTGAGCGTCAGGACTTTTATACTTCACCAACTAAGGCTATTTTGCTTACTCATGACTGTCAAAAAGAGCAAATTATATACCAGGTATTTCAGGTGGATTGGTTGAAAGTACTACTGCACGACAGTTCAGCTTTAGGCGGCCTTCCCAAAAGAAGGAAAAAAACAGGAAAACTGGGGGCAGGATTCAAACTTTAATATGTCTTTTGTTCCTATACAGTGTCCATGTGTGGACTGGAGAAAGCAGCAATAGATGGTACATCTTCAAGGCTCATGTAAAGAATCGTTACTCGTATTTTAAATAGAACAGTGGCATTAAAACAAATTGCTTCCTCTTAATACATTTTCACAAAACAGAAGTCAATAAGCCCAGTAACTTTGCTATGATGAGAAAACTCAGTAAGTAGGCAGTGATTCTAATGTCTCTTTAACATTTGCGAAAAGAAAAGATGAAATGTTTGAAAGCTTTAGTTTAATGATGTTAGGGTCTTCAAGTATGGTATCTCACTAGAGGTGAAGCTGCTGCAGCATCCTCTCTGCTCTATGGCTGAGCAAGATGAAGGTCTGTTAGTGGGAATGTGTGTGTTTATACATATACATGTATATGTATACATGTGCGCGTGTATGTGTGCATGCATATATGCACATACACCCCCTCCCCGCAAAGCTCTTGGTGGACCCCCAGTTCCCACGGTCTTTCCAGCAGTCATCCTGGGCCTCCTTGGTCCCTACAGCAGTCATGGTGCCTCACTCAGAGACACGTGCACATGTGGCTCCTGGGCCGCTTACCTTGCATGCCAGTGAGTCCAGCCTGATGTTTTCTGGTGCTTACACAACAGCTGTCACTCTGGTTGCTGGCACCGTGGACACATGGGTCACAGTGACCTGCAGTCCTGCTTCAGTTCCTGGTGCTGCAGGAGCCCATATGCAGACATGCATGCAGGAGAGTGGAAACCATACTCACAAATAGTTAGAAATAGTATTTAATGAGAAGACAGGACAGACTATGCTGATCAGGAGCAGGGCATGGCCAGGCAGGCATACCACCCAGCAACCTCTTTATATGTGACTAGCTTCTTTTATCTCCTTATCCCTCCATTTTCCCATACTTGTTCCTCCCCAAACCACGCTGATCCCTCCCTTCCTCTGCCTTTGGTTCCTCCCCTAAATGTCCCCTAACAATGCTTGTACAATCCCAGAATACTCTTCCCATGCATCTCATAGAGCCCCACAAACTGAGTGACCCCCTCAGTCAGTGTAGTGACCCACAGAGCTTCTCCTGCGGACTCACCTGGTGGGTGCCATCCCCAGCCCCTGGAGCTGATGCCCTTGCATCAGGGCAGGGCATGGCTTCTCTGATAAATTCTCTGACAAAGTTATCGGGGTTCACCAGCCAGCTGTTGTGCTTCTGTGCCTCTTTGTGTGTGGGGAGTCATAACCTATCAAATGAAACATGACAGAGGCACGGTTGTAGCGTGCTGGACCTCTTCCACCTATCTCTAGATAATGCTATTTGTGTAATACGGGTCAAGAGTGAGCTGCTCATTAGCTTCTGTGTGTTGACTCAGTAGATCTGCCACATCATTTGGCATGTTACCATGCCCTCCCTCAGGTGTGTGTGAACTGAATTCTATTCCAGAATATTGCAGCTTTTCTTAATTCCAGCTCTCCACGTTTTGCAGATGCATATTTATAAAACCAGTGAAAACAAAACAGAACAAATTGAATAATATTGACTTGTAAAGACATGCTTTTCTGTAGGAAAGAAGCCAGTAGGAAAGGATGCAAAGTCTCTAGATAATATTGGAAGAAAATTTGAGTTAGTGGTCTGCATTCCCATCTGTTGCACTGCAATTGTAGTAGGCTTGTTGAGTGAAGTGTAAAGTTAGAAGATTTAAATCTTAATTTTGGGAGCTTAAATGTGTTAAGTCAATCACTTAGCCAGATACGGAAGCCAGAAGCATAAAACCACCATAAAACAACCCTACACTTTCTGAGATGATAGGTTTAACAGACTTACAGAGCAGGTTTGGAAGAGGACTATAAATCCTTGTGCCTGAGAACATGAGCCAGCTTCTAAGGACTTGTCTACACAGTGAACAATTAACGTGAGGAGAACTGAATGTTACAGGGATAGTAGGATAAACATCATGTGAATGTTGTCATTAGTGTAGTTGTATTGCCTGGGGAAGGAGTTGAGCCCCAAAGTCCATTTTCATACTAAAATAATTCTTGGTCATTCTGGGAATGATAAAACTGCTCTGTATTGACAGACCTCAGATAGCTGGGAGTGGAGGTAAAGAAGGGGATTAAAAGTGCTCCTTAGGGATGCCTCTCAGGGATGTGTGGTGTCTGTCCTTTCTGAGATGCAATGTTGAGCTAGGTTTCAACCAGCTCAGATTATTCTTGTTTTGCTGGAGACAGAATTCATTGGTCTCAGCTAAGATGTAACCACAGATGTAATCTGTCAAGCTTGAGAAATCAAAGGCAAACTTTTGAAAATCATTCCTATTATTTCATAGTAAGATGAAGACCTTGTGGAGGCGGGCAGGGGGAATGTTGGTTTGTTCTATATATGCAACAAATGAATCCCAGAGGAGCTATCTCAGTAATTTTGGAAATAAAAAATGAGTTATTAAGAGCTCTTACTTGTGTGTCAATCTGCAGGGATCTGGGAACATGAAAAGACATTAGATTGTGCCCTAATTGCTTGCCAGGATTCAATAAAAGCTGAGGGTACTTGACTACTATATAGTGAGGCCTAGGCAGCTTTTAATTATTTTAAAGCTTATCCATCATAGGTAGTGGATGAGGGACGTCTCCTCCTATTGTGTGCACCTGGTCAGGCTAATTCTATAGTTTATATACAGGTTCTATATACATATTCATCAGATTTCCGAGAAGTTTTACGTATTCATTAGTTTCCCAGGAACTCATTATTGTATGTAAATGTCCTTCGCGCAGGCGTACTTGACGTCTCTGGTGGTCTTCAGTAGTCTTCTTCACTTGTGCACTGTTTGACCCTTCTCGGATGATTCTGCGCAGTGCGATCTTCTGCATGTTTGATACATCTTATCCTAAAAAGTGCTCATTAGTGCTTCTATTATCTATGTCTACATTTTGATGTAATCCATATGGATACTTCTAAGCTAAGTTATCTAAAAGTGCTAAAAGTCCTTATCTTCCTCAGAAAACTGCAAGGCCATGCAAAAGCAATTTCTCACACATTTTGCAACATACAGAACTTTTATCTACCACCTGTTAGCAAATAATTGGGTAAAGAAATTGCAAGGCCATTGTATTCAGAAAAGCATCTTTGCATCATAGATAGGCCCAAGTCATTGACTTAGTGCTTGCTTATGTCTTGTCCTAAACCTGCTGACAGTGTGGAGGATACCTTCACTGTAGTTCTGCAAGCACGAACAGACTATTTTCAGGAAGAAGCAAAGACAGCATGTGTGGATTTGAGGGATTTTTCCTCTAAATATACTTAGGAAAATATTCAGCCTTCATTGTACTCTGCTAAAACCGCTTATGGATAACTAAGCATGTCACATGTTCCTCTGACACATGATTTAAATGGATTTGGAGTCCTAAAGCTAGACAGAGAAGCATGTGAAACCAGGTCAAGCGGTGATACATATGGCAGATGCTTGGAGAAGTTCTAAAAACCACCCTGGAGGAGAAAGGTGAAGAGGTGGCTACTAATATGGGAGGATGGCTATTAACACAGCTTTGTGCTTCAAAACCGTCTTAGAACTAGGGGGATTTTTGCTGCTCATGAAAACAAGTTCAGAGAGGTGACATACTTGTAAAGGGCTCCTGTGGAAGAGGAATAGCTGGAGAAAGGAAGAATCTGGGATTCTGAAAGACTCTCTTCAAGACCAGTAAGAGAAAAAATACACAATTCTTACCTGCTTTATTGCTGCCTTGTAGGTTGTGAATGGTAACACTGAAATAAACCAAAATTTGCCAGTCCACACTATTGTAATTTGAAGTAGCAGTGACTAGAGGAGAGCAGAAAGCATATGGATAGCACAAGTTTTACTGGGAAGAATGATTATTGGTAAGCGGTGTTGCTAGAATTTAGTCTTATAAGAGTAAATTCCACCAATATGTTTGGTGTAGGCCTCTAGCTTTCTTCAGTGGCAGAAATATTCAGGACTAAGTCATTTTCCTATCTCTGCCACAAGCTGCGCCTAAGTCTTTTCAGAAGCTATGTCCTGTCTGTGGAGATTTGGAACTCAAAGGGCATGAACTTTGGACTCATCAAATGCTGTTTGTCCTTTTCCCAGGACAAGTTGGTATCTTAGCCTCTGAAATCAAATTCCATGGTTTGGTAAATTATGCCTGGAGTTGACTTTTTTGTAGTTGTTTTCCTCTTGAAAAGCATAAGCATGAAGAACAGGGTTTTTTTCAATTCAGTATCCCATGATAAGAAAAAAAGTAATGTGTTTTTCAGGAGAAAGTTCTGATACTGTGTAATCTGATCCAACAAGAAAAGATAAAAGACGTTTGGCAGTTAAGTGTCAATATTATAAAGCAGGCAGTAACTCCTTTAAATATCAAAATCTGTTATGTGCATCCGTTGCATATGTGCATCTTGCAAAAAAGATTTTTTTTAATACTTAGTAGTGGTATATAGACTTCACTTCTATAATTGGATCATTTTCTATTGTTCAAAAATTGGAACAGGAGGGAGAAAAAGCTTTACCTAACTTTAAAAGTGATTATAGTTGAGCTTCCTCCCAAGGCTGGTTAAACAAACCAGACTGGCATAAGACACTCCTTAACTTTGATGTTGTGGATGTACACTTGAATTAGTTGGGAAGTGTTTTTCTGGATGACTAGTTCTGGTCAAATACGTAGCTGTTTCTTCTTTTGTTAATGTGTCCCCAGAAGTTCATGTGCAAGAAAGCCATCTTTCATCAGGTTGTGGTGAGCCCTGTGAGGAGGACAGTGACAAAGCTGAATATGATTTTTCACTGATAAATTGAGCTTGTTTTGTGTGACAGATAACCAGATTACCTTCGGGAAAGCAGGACTGAGCATACTGTGTATTTAGCTAAGGAATGTACTTGAGCTTAGGACATTACTACTGGTCTGTAGATCTAAACCAGCTTATTTTAAGAGTCAACCCAAATTTTTGCAACGTTTGGCTGGTCTTAAGAAGTGGAG
Organism: Haliaeetus leucocephalus; assembly: GCF_000737465.1. Taxonomy (NCBI): domain Eukaryota; kingdom Metazoa; phylum Chordata; class Aves; order Accipitriformes; family Accipitridae; genus Haliaeetus; species Haliaeetus leucocephalus. Next base: position 676,047 of record NW_010973041.1, read on the forward strand.
AGCTCATAAAAAAATCTCCAGTTAAAATTGCTAGGGATTCTCTCAGGACAGCTAGTATCTAGCAAGAGCAGACTACAAAGGCAGTTTGAATGAAAACAAGTTCTAAAACTTGGTTGAATGTTTTTATTCTCAGATGGTTGTCTACTCTGGATTGCTAGAGAAAACGAGGGATTTTCATAATGTTATGAAAGTTCATACTCAGAACATTGGCTGTGCTGTCAGTAACCAGCATTTGCTGTGTTTTCTCAAGTTGTGTTAGCCCTAAAGAAGGTCACCCAGGACACAGTATGTCTTTTGGTTAAAATTTGTCGATGTTAAAGTCACTATGGAGATCAGTGACAGAAATCTGTTTCTAAAAGAATTTCACTTTTTCTAACATTAATCCAGCAGGTTTTAAAGTAGTGGATGGATCACTTTCTGACATGTGCTATAGTCTCAATGCAATGGCAATAGAGTTTCAAAGATACTTCAGAAGTGATGATATTTAAATGTTCTTATATTGTGACTAAAAAAAAAGATTGACAACAGACACAACCACTAAGTTCATAATTGGAAAACTGAAAAGCCTGGTAATACTACTTTTCATATTAAAAAAAACAAACAACAACTTGAAAAGTCCTGATGTATCATATCATATATATCCCAAGCTTGCTTCTCCAGTGGAGTAACTCACTTTCCATTGCTATAAAGAGTGTACATCGCATGTAGAAATTGTGTGATTATTTTTTCTTAATCACGTGTTGTAAAAGGTTTCAGATAACTACTCTCAGAAGAGTACTTGAGGAATAGTCATACAGGAAAGAAGAAATTAGAGCTGTGCTTCCAAAGTTCATTCTTCTTGACAGGAGCCAGAAGTAAATTGCAAATCCAGAAGCCCAAAGATCTGTCATGTTGTAGGTACCATTTAGAAAGGCAGTAATTTTTGCTTCTTCAGTTTAGGATTTTATTTCTTTTGCCTCCTGCTTAAACCCTTGGTGCTTTCCATCAATGTCCAAGTGGAAACCAGTAACAAGTGGTGTCCCTCAAGGGTCCGTACTGGGACCCGTGCTATTTATTATCTTCATCAGTGACAGATAGTGCGATTGAGTGAACCCTCAGTAAGTTCATTAGATGGAAGGAATGCCATCCAGATGGGCCTTGAGAGGATTAAGGAGTGAGCCCATGCAAACCTCATTAAGTTCAACAAGGCCAAGTGCAAGGTCCTGCACTTGGGTCAGAGTAACCCCCAGTATCAACACAGGCTGGAGGATGAAGGGATTGAGAGCATCCCTGAGGATAAGGACTTGGGGGTACCGGTGGATGAAAAGCTGGACATCAGCTGGCAACATGCACTCACAGCCCAGAAAGCCAACCATATCATGGGCTGCGTCAAAGGAAGCATGACCAGCAGGTTGAGGGAGGGGATTCTGCCCCTCTGCTCTGCTCTGGTGAGACCCCACGTGGAGTACTGTGTCCAGCTCTGAGGTCCCCAGTACAAGACATGGACCTGTTGGAGGAGGTCCAGAGGAGAGACACAAAAATGATCAGAGGCATGGAACACCTCTCCTATGAAGAAAGGTTGAGAGAGTTGGGGTTATTCAGCTTGGAGAAGAGAAGACTTCAGAGAGACCTTATTGCAGCCATTCAACACTTAAAGGGGACATATAAGAAAGATGTAGAGAGACTCTTTACTAATGCCTGTAGTGACAGGACAAGGAGCACTGTTTTAAACTGGAAGATCGTACATTTGGATTGGACTTAAGAAAGAAATGTTTTACGATGAGAGTGGTGAGACACTGGAACAGGTTGCCTGGAGAAGCTGTGAATGCACCATCCTTGCAAGTGTTCAAGGTCAGGTTGGATGGGGCTTGGAGCAACCTGGTCTAGTAGAAGGTGTCCGTGGCAGGGTGTTTGGACTAGCTGATCTTTAAAGATCCCTTCCAACCCCAACTATTCTATGATGCTATGATCTTATTTATTCTGTTTGTCTCTTTCTTTGTACAAGCACCCCTTGTACAGGCTTTCCTTCACAGCGTAACAGCATGGCTGAAGTTGGAGGCAGTATGGAGATTATCTAGGCCAACCCCCTGCTCAAACAGGGTCAATCAGAGCAGGTTTTTTGGGGGTCGTGTCCAGCTGAGTTTTTAATATCTCTGAGGATAGAGACTTCACAACCCTCTCAGGACAGCCTGTTCCAATCTCACAGTAGAGGAGTTTTTTTCTTGGCTTTAAATGTAATTTCTTGTGTTTCAGTTTGTGCCCATTGCCTCTTGTCTGTTCACCTTTACACTCTCCCACTAATTACTTATACACATGGATTAAGACACACCCCTCCCTCCTGCCCCAATCCTTCATTCTCCAGCATGAACACTCCCAGTTCTCTCAGCCTCTCCTCATATGGGAGATACTCCAGTCCCATCATCATCTTCATGGGCCCTCCCTGCATTTGGTCCAGTACATCCACATCTGTCTTGTACTGAAGAGCCCAGAACTGGGAACAGGTCTCGTGATGAGGTCTTAGCAAGGCTGGGTAGAGGGAAATAATCATCTTTGTCAACCTGCTGTCAATGCTATTACTAATGCAGTCCAGGATGCTGTTGGCCATCTTTGGTGTAAGGGCATGTTTCTGGCTTATGGTCAATTTGGTGTCCACCAGGATCCCCAGGGTATCTCTGCCAAGCTGCTTTCCAGCTAGTCAGACCCCAGACCATGATGGTTAAGCATGATTTCCCTTGATAGGTCTGTGCTGATTACTCCTTAATATGTTTAAAAATGGTTTCCGGGACTAGTTGCTCAATCACCTTCCCAGAGATCGAGGTCAGGCTGATCAGATCCTCCTTCCCACCCTTCCTGACGGTAAGGGTGGTACTTGCTTTCTTCCAGTCCTCAGGAATCTCCCCAAAACCACCATGACCTTTCCAAGATGATCGAGAGTGGTCTTGCAACAACATCAGCCAGCTCCCTCAGCGCCCATGGATGCATTGCGACAGACCTGTGGACTTGTGCATCTCCAGTTCGTTTAAATGCTCCCTAGCCTAAACCTCCCCCACTGAGAGTAAGTTTTCCTTGCCCTGCGCTTTCCCACTGGTCTTAGGAGCTGATGGCTGGTCTTACCAGTAAAGACCAAGGCAAAGGGGGCAATCAGTGCCTCTGCCTTCTCCATGTCCTTTAAGACCAGGTCCCCATTCCCATTCACAGGGCAGACTCCCATTCTCCCTAGTCATCCTTTTGCTGATGATGTACCTATAGAAACCTTTCTTGTTGCCCTTCATGTCCCTTGCCAGAATCAGCTCCGTATGGGCTTTAGCTTTCCTAAGCCCATCCCTGCATGTTTGGACGGTGTCTCTATATTCCTTCCACCTCACCCAATTCTGCTTCTGCCTCTTGTGCGTGTGCTTTTAATGGTGGAGTTAAGTCAGGAGCTCCTTGCTCATCCATGGGTGCCTCCTGCAAGCTTGCTTTTAAAATAGTCACTTCAATAAGAGAAAAGCTTTGTCATACAGTAGACAGTACCAGACTGAGTCTTAACTCATCTTTGTGAAAGGTGAACCTGAAATCCTTAACTCTTCACCCTTTCAGAGATGTCTGTGCAACAACCTGTGCTGCATGACTTGGGCATGGATTTGATAAGGCTTTAGTGAAATGAAACACAGCAAAAGGTTGTAGTTCTTAATTTGCTGTACCTTCTTTCTTCTAGTTTTTCTGTTGTTCCTGCATTTTCTCCTGTTGTCTGTACAGTTAACCAGCTATTTTAAGGACTTTCTTTGGAAGGATGCTTTGAGAACTGGCAGTGCTTTGGGAGCTGTTCTGAAGGTGATGGCACTCTGTCTTGGTTTTCAAGTTGCTGAACTGATCAATAATAAATCCAGTCTTGAATGGTGAGGATGAAGAAGTGATAACATAAGCAGTATAGTAATATATAAAAAGTTCTATCAAAAGCCAGGATGAAACTATGATTACTTGAATACTCTTCCCAGTTTACTCCGCAAATGTACCATTTCAAGTGAATAGTAACGAAAGGAAAATGAAAAGATTCAGCCTCAAAGCTTGTGGTGCAGAAACAGTTCAGTGAGTTAAAAGGTTTTTAATAGTTCCATTATATGCTTCCTATTCAGGTAGCTTTATGATTTGAGGGGTGTGTTATTGAAATACAATAATTGTTTTCATTTAGGTAAACAAACATTAAAGATATTTGATGGGAATGATGCAGTGAAACGCAATCAATTTCGACTGATTTCAGTTCCAAGGATTGCAAAAAATGAAGAAGTTGTGGTAAGATAACCCGGTCAAGGTTAATATTCCGGTGTGATAAAGGGGCATATGATTGTATATTACAGTAGTCAAAAGCTAGCATTATTACAAATGTAACTCAACAACAACAAAATCTGTAAATTGGCTATAACATTACAATGCAATTTGACTTCTTCCTGTACTGCTCTTACTTTAGAGCATCTGAAGAAGTGGTGGCCTACATACCTGTAGCATAATGGGGACCACAGCATATCACATGTTAAGCAGTCATTCTCCTTCCCTATGTGACATTGAAGTATGATTTTACTGATATGAGCAATATGGGATAATAAGCTCCTTAGATCTTGCTCCTTTTCTATAGTATTTATTGGTTTGATGTTTATCCTGGACAGCCGCCACTACTGCATTTCAGTTAATCAGCTTTGAAGACTGAAGCATGCCATGGTTACCTCCACTCCTTGGCTGTAAAAGTTAGTGAATTATCTGTCACATAGTGGCCACTCCCTAGCTTTTCCAGTGCTCCATGGAAACATGACTCAGTACTAAATCAAATGTTCTGTACAGATCTTAATTTACTGGGCTGGGCAGAGACCCCATGATGTGAAGAAATGAAGCCCAGAGTGGTTATGGGGTGGTGCACAGTAGAATTGAGCATTGTAGGGACTCAAAGTCATAAAGAACTTGGCACAGGAATCTGGAGAATCTATTACATCAGAATTTTGAATTTAAACCTACAGCTCATTAAGATTTTTATCTTGATATTGTGCTCAAAATCAACAGGAGTTTTGAAAATGGTTTGTAGTATTCAGCATGTCAAAGATCTTCAAGGAAAAATTTGTACAGTGCTGAAAACACTTTTATTTAGGAGTGCTACTTGCCTTTCAACCATATTTTATCAGGCTGCTGCTTATAATACCAGGGCAGATTAATACCTGTTCTTGTAAGTGACTTACTGGGCTGTATTCACTGCAGCATCTGTTTTAGCAGAGGTGCTGCAGGCATGGGCCAGTAATGGATGTAAAATTCCTGTGACTGCTTGCATCTTCCAAGGATAGCCCTTACCTTTCCTCTTCACAGGTGTGTGGGTTCAGGGCAGCCTTGTGGCTGGGAATGCTTACTAATTGTCAGCATCCCCTTAGTGCAAGAAGGTTGAATATGCAGAGTTGGGTACAATCAAGTGTAATTTACCATTTTCCTTCTGGAGTAAATTTTGTATGCAGTGAGTGTAGCTTTATTGGTGCTGAATTTTTACATTTGATCTATGGAGTTTAAAATTACTATCACTTGACAAAAACACTGTGGGCTGTGTTCAAATCCATTGATATCCCCAAGTTTTCTTTTTGTGTCTTCCACTAAAATTTGTTTTGAAAACTTCGCTCTTGTTTTGCTTTTTGCCATTGATAAATAGCAAACACTTAGAACACATTTTTAAGGTTGCTTCCGTAAGTAAGGTATTTATAAATGTCTATGCTATACAGGTATTAAAGGTGTCTTTTCAGGAAAAGGTTAATTTATCTTGCTGTGTTGTAGGAGGCTGCTTTGAGGACATACTACATAAATGATGACCAGCAGGAGTATGAGCTTCAGACCTTTACGCAGCAGACACTGCTGTCTGATGATGTTATCAACAGGAACAGTGCTGCAGAGGACAGCAACTTGGGCTCAGTATTCCGGGAATCCATTCCTGAAGCTTGGATCATCAGAGCCAAACCAAAGGATGAGGAAGTGATCAGAATTTATCCTGCCTGGCTGAAGTGAGTGTTCTCCTCCTTTATCACAAGGTTATCCTGCTTGGCTGCATTTGTCCTCTGTAGGCTAGCCTGATGTGTTTCAGTTATTGAAGTCGCACAAGTATAACAGAGAACGTATTTTCTTCTGTATTTCAGGATTCTTCTGTTTATTTTTCTGAATGAGTGATATACATGGTATTCATATCCATGCCTGGAAAAGTGCTTGTGGGTTTCTTTACGTGCATGGAACATATTGTGTGATTTGTGCAGTGCTATTATGGTGCATTTGGCCAAGAACATGCAACTTTATATTAACTGCATCTGTAAACAAATGATGACATACACATGTCACTTGAACGCTTGATGGGTTTTTGGAAGAAATATTAAGTAGGAAAAATTCAGTGTAACTTCTGATGTGAGAATATGAGGAAAAAATAAAGAAAAAAGAATCTGTTACATTTACCACTGATACAATATACATTTTAAGCATATTTAGCAGTGGAAACAAGACTGGCTGGTGATGTATTCATTTCTTATGAGCAGTGGGATATAATTTAAACATTTGTTCATTTTACTAATGCAACTACATTGCCATTTTTTACAAAAGACTTGCAGGTAATACTGTGTATAGGAAGAAACTAATTTGCAGTGCTACAATTGTAGTGACCAGTTCCTTGAGTTGAACATCTTTGCTTGTCTGTGGGGCTAATGCTGCATGTGCCATGAGCCTCAGTGAACAACTTTCTTCAACTAATACAAATTTCTGCCTACCCTCGTAGAAAATTTGCCACTTGGGTAAAAAAGGTACACACAGGATAGGTCAAATGATTGTCCTAAAATAAGTATTCCTTTTGTCTTTAGGGTGGGAATGGCATATGTTTCTCTACGAGTAAATAAGGATAGTACTACACAGACTGTGATCAAAGAAGTGCTTCCGTTACTTGGAAGGCAGGTAAATGAAAGGTCATAAGCTTGTCCGTATACCACCAGAGTGACCCTGAAGTAGGGTGTGTATGTTTTTCTCTTAGAAAAATTATAATCAGTCCATTCATGGTTAATGCAAATATTGTTAATATTTGGTAGATGATCTGTTGTGTCTGGTATGATGCTCAAAAATTTCTGCAGTCTTGATGGTAGACCTGGTTGCTCTGTACTGGAAGTTACCATTAGTCTTTCTGGGTCAAGCAGATTTACTTGTATGAACACAATGATTCTTGGCATGCAGTATATTTTTTCTGGTTGTTTATGTCTTGAGATATTGTCCTGGGTTCAGCTGGGATAGAGTTAATTTTTACAGGAACCTGGGAGGTGGGGGCATAGCCGGGGCAGCTGACCTGAACTAGCCAAGGATCTATTCCATACCGTGTGCCATCATGCTCAGTATATAAATGGGGAGCGGGCTGGCGGGTCTCTCTCTTGCTCAGCTTTCAGTGGAGGAAGTGGCGGAGCATCGGGTTCCAGGTGGTGAGCAGTTGCACTGTGCATCACTCCTTTTGTATATTCTTTTATTAGTACCGTTGTTGTTGTTGTAACTTCTCTTTTTGTGTTGTCCCAGTAAATTGTCCTTACCTCAACCCTCAAGGTTCTGGGTTTTTTTTTTTCTTTTCTCCTTTCTGATTCTCCTCCCCATCCTACCGGAGGGGGGCTGGAGGAGTGAGCGAGTGGCTGCGTGGTCCTTTGTTACCGGCTGGGCTGAAACCACAACAGATATTTAAAATACACTTGCATGTGACCACACTGCTAATCTTACCTTATTGGGAAACTGACAATCACTGTTAGGGTGATCATGCTTGTCTCCTACTTCTTTTCACTGCTCTGCAAAAGAAATCATAGAATCACAGAATATCTCAAGTCAGAAGGGACCCATAAGAATCATCAAGTCCAACTCTGCTCCTAGCAGGACTACCTAAAACTAAACCATATGACTAAGAGCATTGTCCAGATGCTCCTTGGACTCTGACAGGCTTGGTGCTGTGACCACTTCCCCAGGGAGCCCATTCCAGTGATCGACCACCCACTCAGTGAAGAACCTCTTCCTAATGTCCAGTCTGAACATCCCCTGACGCAGCTTCATTCCATCTCCTCGTGTGCTATCGCTGGTCACCAGAGAGAGGAGATCAGCACCTCCCCCTCCACTGCCCCCCTTGAGGAAGTTGTAGACTGTGATGAGGTCACCCCTCGGCCTTCTCTTCTCCAAGCTGAACAAACCAAGTGACCTCAGCTGCTTCTCCTAAGTCTTGCCGCCGAGACCTTTCACCGTCTTGGTTGCCCTCTTCTGGACACACTCTAATACTTTGATGTCCTCCTTATATTGCGGCACCCAAAACTGCACACAGGACTCGAGGTGGGGCCATCCCAGTGCAGTGTAGAGTGGGACAATCACCTCCCTTGACCAGCTAGCTATGCTGTGCTTGATGCACTCCAGGACACACTTGGCCCTTTTGGCTACCAGGACACACTGTTAACTCATATTCAACTTGCCATCAACCCAAATGCCCAGATGTCTTTCTGCAGGGCTGCTCTCCAGCCTCTTGTTCCACAGTTTGTATGTATAACCAGGATTACCCCATCCCAGATAGAGAACCTGGTACTTGCTCTTGTTAAATTTCACATGACTGGGGATTGCCCAGCTCTCCAGCCTACCCAGATCTCTCTGTAAGGCTTCTCAACTCTCAAGGGAGTCCACAGCTCCTCCTAGTTTAGTATTATCAGCAAACTTACTTAATGTGCATTCAATTCCTGCATCCAGATCATTTATAAAAACATTAAAGAGCATGGGCCCTAAAATCAAGCCCTGGGGAACCCCAGTGGTGACTGGCCGCCAGCCTGATGTAACCCCATTTACTATAACCCTTTAAGCCTGACCCATCAGCCAGTTGCTAACCCAATGTGTTCCGGACTTGTCTGGCTGTGTACTGGACAGTTTATCCAGAAGGATACTGTGAGAGACAGTATCAAAAGCTTTGCTAAAATCCAAACCCACCACATCCACTGGCTTCCCTTGGTCAGCTAGATGGGTGACCTTGTCATAAAACGAAATTAAGTTAGTTAAGCAGGACTCCCCTCCTGAACCCATGCTGGCTATCACAAATGACCATGTTGTCCCTCAAGAGTTCTTCAATAACTTCCAGAACAACCTTCTCCATAATTCCACCAGGCACTGAAGTGGGACTGACAGGCCTGTAATTACCAAGGTCTTCCATCTTACCCTTCTTGAAAACTGAGACAACATTTTCCAGCTTCCAGTCAACTGGGACCTCTCTAGACTCCCAAGACCATTGAAAAATAATGGAGAGAAGTCCCATGATGGGGACTTTGGTGGCATTGGTCAGCTCTTTCAGTACCCTGGAATGAATCCCATCAGGCCCCATAGACTTATGTGCATCCAGCTGGTGCAGCAAGTCTCAAACAAGTTCAGAGTTGTCTGGGAGTTTATCATCTCCCCAGTCACAGTCTTCCAACACAGGGCTCCAAGGGTCCCAGGGCCCACTGTTGGTGTTGAAGACAGAGACGAAGAAGGCATTAAACGTCTCTGCTTTGTCTGTGTCCCTATTTGTGAGGTGACCAACCTCATCAAGTAATGGACCTGATCCTTCTTTTGCTGTTAATGTATTTTAAAAAGCCCTTTTTGTTGTCCTTCATGGTCCTGGCCAGCTTGAACTCTAACTGAGCTTTGGCCACAAGAATTTTCTCTCTACAGTGGCAAACAGCATCTTTGTAATACCCAACGACTACAGGGAAGAACTCAAGGCTGAATGGCACCCACGTTCTTTACCATCTACATTCCTTCCCACCTCCTTAGAAATTATTAGATACATCTTGTAATCTTGTAGATACACATGCTTTGCTTGGAAGAGATTGCTTTTCAGTCTGCCTGTCTTTCTTACAGTTGGTGCCAAGATAGCATGACTTTCAGGAAACATGTTAGAATTTGCAAGTGTGCCAAGACACTGGCAGTCTCAATCAAACACACAGGTCGGGAGGCATCAAGCTATAGTGTGCATAGTCTGTTCAGTAATTGGGGCTTGTGAGCACGCCAGCAAATCAGCATGCTTCCACTGCTCCAGGGAACAGCCGTGCTCACAGAGGGCAACCACTGCCTTTTGTGGTTATTTACAGGGTAGGTAGGAATATGTGTCTGGCTAGCTATCTGCAGTAGGTGATAATTGTAGATCTGTCTAGGTGTACACCTACATGTACATGTGGTGCATGCAGCTCATTTTGCACCATAGGATGGTTCTAGGATTTCACTTCAGTACTTTTTCTCAAGTGCTGTGGACCTTTTAACAAAATTTGGAAAATCTTGTCTGAAGTCTTGTCTCATCTGAAAAAAGCAACTGTCAAACGGGATGGTTGGGTACTCCGGGAAAGATCTTCACATCTCTGTATTTGGGAAGCTAGTTTTAGGTTGTAAGAGACTTAATTCCATGGCTCAATTGCAATTTCTCTGATATTGATAGTTTTTTAAAGGGTTTTCTCCTTTTTCTGTATGAAGAAGCACATACAGGATATATCTTTTTAATATCCAGAATTTGCCGTTGCTGAAGATCCTCTCCCAAGTTGCTCTCATTGAATTTCAGGCAAACCAAATGTAGGCAGTTGAGGCTTTTAACACCCCTGTTCATGACATGTAAAGCAACATCATTTGTCCTCTGCCTATCAAGATTAAAAGTTAAGAGACTTCCTCAATCCTGAGTGTCGCATGTTTCCAGGGTTGCAGTAATCCTAGTTCAACTCTTGGCTTTTCTCATCCAGCTGCAAGGGACTTGGGTGGTCCTTGGCAGTATAGTTTGGAAAAGGGACTGTGGCACACGTGAAGAGGGTTTCATTCCATCAGTGCTGGTGGAGTGCCCCAGGAGATGGGGACCGGTCAGCCTGCTTTTGCCAAGCCTGGTTCCTGGGCCATCTTCTCAAAGAGCAGGTTCATTCCCAGTCCTGCATGCTTTCTCTGGAAGGATGCTCTGGAAATATCCTTGTTGAGCTGCTGGTCACTGAAGGGGTGTAGAGTTAACTGTGCTTTAGAGGTGCCCTTTCACCGTGGGCCTGCAAGGATGCTGATGTAGTTAAGGGCATGGGAGCCTGAAGCCATATGTGCGAGACTGAGTGTATAAAATGAGGATTATCCCTGGCTTGGGAGGAACGGGTTAGGGGAAGAACATTGTGCTTCTGTGTGTGCAGCGTATAATATAATGTTAATGTTAAACATCTGGCAAAATTATATTTCGTTCAGAAACTACATTTACATGTTGCATCTTTTGGCAGACGGAGTGCCTCCAGAATTTCAAATTGGTGGAAGTGCTTATGGGCAGTAAGCAAGGTAAGTGAAGGAGCATTGGCCAAATGCACGTCTGTAACTGATCTTCTAGCTTTTTTTGCCCACTTCTAACACAGTCACAATTAATTTTTTACAATAAATGCCTTCACAAATGAAACTTCACCATCCTGTTGAAATACTCAATCAGAACTGATGTTGGTTTTTTCGGTCTTGTGTGTCCTGTGGGAATATGGTTCTCTTCTCTTTCTTCATCACCACATAAAGGGTTTATTAGCAGTTTCTGGTGGGTATTGACACTTCGGCGAAGAGTCTTGTTTTGGGGAGCTGCCTTTAACTGACATAATTTTCTTAACTGCAGTTATTTAGTAAAGATTGTGACATTCAAGTGACTCCCTTCCTTCCCTTCTCTTTCACCCTGACACTGCCCCCAAACAAGAGCAAATTTGAGTCCTGAGATAGTCCAATTGCAGTCCAACTGCATTATGAAGTATAGAAATACGCAGTCCTAGCATTGCTCAAGAGGTTTGTGATCCTGCAGGAGCTGAGCTGGTGTTCTCCAAGTTCACATCCCTTTGTGCTTCATTATTTCTAACATTGCATGGAGAGATAAAATAAAGCCACTGAAGTCTTCTGATCGTGCCCTGGCCACACCCAAGTAAATACCTTTGTAGTTCAAATACTGGCCTGATACTTTGCTTGGTTTGAGAGTCTTACCAGTAAGTTGTTTCATAAGCTTATTGCAGCCTTGTGAATGTCTTGTCTTGGTTGATTTCTGGTGCTCTGTTTTAAAGCATCATTTACAACCTCACTTTAGCTGGAAGTTGTTACAATTGTTTTAATATTTTAATAAAATACAGAAGTTGTTTATTACTGTAGTTGCCAAGGAATGTACTTTTAAAGTTTTCTGTGAAACACTTAGCTTGTTACCAAAGTACTGCTTGTCTGTTGGGTGTCTTCAAGGTGTTTCTCCCTATTTTTTTAAAGGATGGTGGTGTATAAGAGCTGTGAACAACATCAGACTGTTCAAAGCACCTAAATGATTTTTTCTGTTGAATAATGAGTAGTTCAGATCTGTGTGGTCCTTTACATAATGTTGGTTGTACACAGAGTTGTGAATTTTCCCTAAATTTTTTTGTATTGTTTTTGTTTAATTGAGCCTGGTAATAACTTACAGTGCTTTCAAACATGATTAACGTTCTTGCTGTCTTTAGTTCAGCGCATGGTCTTGGACAATCAGGAACCGATTCTTAACAGACTCAAGGACATAAGAAAGGTAAATCTGAAAAAGAAATATGATCCTTTTTTATAGCAAGTAAGGAGTCCTCTTTCTTACAGAAAAAGTAAGTAATCAGTTACCCCCCCACACAGCTGGCTCATCTGTAGAGAAGCTAAGTGCTTGGACTGAAGTTTATTTCTGTTTGTGATATTCTCTAGCCGTAGAGGACTTGATTGCTAAGTTCAGAACTATTTGGGATTTGGTTTCATGATATCTTTTTGCCACATGTCACGTCGTTTATTTTTCTTTATTTTGGTAGACTTCAATACGTCAGATGAATCAAACAAGATTTTACATTGTGGAAAATAGTAAATCCATTGTACGAGTAAATTTATTTGTTGGTGGCCTTCCACCTCAGCTTTCCCCTGAAGAATACACAAATATTCTCAAGGAAGAATTAGCTATCAAATGTAAGTAAACAAGTGCATTTTGAGATATATTCACTTATACAAAATAAAATGTAGTAGCATATATTGCTCCTTTTTATTATTTTTTTCCCTAATGTTTTCTGACCTTATTTGAAAAATCAGTCTGCCTTGTATTCTCACAGGGGGCTTTTTTATTAATTTTAACATGTTCATGGTTGCATGAGAGGTGTGACAGCTCATTATTCACAGAATTATTATTATATTACATGAGTTCTATGTGACCAGGCCATTTTTTTTAGTGAAAAAGCATCACTTTTTAGAAGTGAACCATACCTACCTTACACCATTCAAATTATGGCAGTGCAGTTTAATTCTCTGTGCACGAATGTTCCTCGCCTTTATTAACCTCTGACGTTTTTTCATGAGCTGTCCTCCACGTTGTTCATGAGCTCTGTGCCTGGTCATGGAGAAGTATGAGCAGTGCATGCACACGCATATGGACAAGCAGACAGTGAGAAGAATTTATTTTTCTTTTTCAAAGAAGTATAATTGATTTTTCATAATACTCTTTCAACCAACTTGTTCTATAAACAGTGTCAGGAATGCGTCATGCTTTTTGTTTCAGGAAACGAAGCATTTTTCCCAATCCTTTATGTAACTTCAAGAGGAATTAAACTTTAAATACCAGAAAGAATTCATAGTCACCTTTTATGAAAATCAGTTTAGCTCTTCTAACTTGCAAAGTAAACTTAGGGGAGGGAAAGTGTTAGCTGGAGATTCTTCCTGTATTTGTATAACTTTTAATATTTATTTATATTATATTTATGTAACTTCTAAAAATATTTTAAATATTTACTCTAAATGTACCCAAGGTTTTATGTGTTTATATTTTTACCCTTTGCAGCAAACGTAGTATCTGTGAGTCATGTTTATCAAGCACAAGGTAAGCATTAAGATTTTTAGCCTTGCAAACGTCTATTTTCAAAACTGCAGCCTAATACTAGAGGCTCTAAGCTCAGAGTATGCTAGTCTTATTGCATAAGCAAAAAGCCCTTCAGATAAAATGTAACACATTGTATTTATGAAAAGCAGTGGATTAGTGTTACCTTATTAAAAAAAAAACTAAAAGGTTGGCTTCATGTCTCATGTACCAGAAAGTGGTAATAATTCATCATAAAAACAAATTTTGAAGTTGCACTTCAACTGAATAGTCTAACACCATTGAATTGTTAAAAACCCTTCAAGTGCTCTCTTTCTCTTTATTTTGACTTCCAAAATACTAAAATTTGGTGGTACTTTTGAACTTGATGGGATTGTTTAACAGTTACTGTTTCCTAGCATAGTGTTAAGTGGGGGTTCAGTGGCTGGAAGTCTGAAGAAAATCAGTACACTCATCTCTGCATTCATCCTTTGAGCTGTTGCTTTGGTTTTGCTGTGCAAATTTTGTTTCAGCAAGGTTGGAGAAGCTGCAAGGCTTCTGAGAGCCGGAGCAGCAGTGGCTCTGTGCAGCTGTAGTGCAGTGGTCAGAGGGAGATCTGCATTTGGTAAAACTTTAAAGTGTGGAATTTGTCTTTTGTACGTTAAGGTGTGCATATCCAAGATGTTTCACGTCCTTTGGCAGGCTTAACTTTCATGTGAACGCTATATGAATCTTTCTATAGCATGGTTTTGAAGACTGATGGGTGCTTCCTTTGTGTGTTTGCTGTCTCACGTGGCTAGTTAATACTGACTTTTTGTAAGGAAAACCATAAAGCTTTCGGATGTGCCTTCTTTTTATATTTGTCAATGGAGAATAGTTGGGTTTGTGATACTCCTCTCATGTCACAGCTTACTTTAACCAGGTTTACGTGCGTATGTTTTTTAGATATTTCTGCTTGTATGTGATTTTTACTGTTCTTTGTGGTTTTTTACTTTCTGAGTATTTTTATGTTTCTGATAACTTCCTGACTCTCGGGTTTTTTTGGTTGTGTTACCAGCTTACATCTCATATGCTGTCTGTTACGCACTTTGATCTTGTCCTGCCCCGTTTTCCTCCTCACTAAGCATCTTACTTTAAACTAACTCATCAGTATTTTCTTTTATTTTGTTTTTCCTTTTTGTCTTCCCTTCTTGCCCAACTTCCCCATACAGGACCTAAGCCGACATAAAGATCTTAAATTGATTCTCAAACCAAATCTTTGCTTGTAATAATTCTTACTGAGATATTGTCAGTGAATGGAACTACTGGATTTTTAATAATGAGATACAAAATGAAACCTGATACCTTTGTCATTTTTACATGATGGTAACAGCCTGTTAGTTGTGAAGAAGAGTATGGAAATAGGCCATACTTCTCAAGCCCAAAAGAAGTCTTTAAATATGCATCAGTTCTGGGCTGCAGTTCTTCTTGTCCTAAAACTGCTTTGCCTTAACAAAAATCTGTGGTGCATTTTGGGGTATGAAGGAAGGCTTAAAAAAAACCCAGCCTAATTCACTGATAACCAACAACCGCAGGTGTTACAGAGTAACTTTTACTGAGCAATGTCCTGAGTAAACTGAGTAAACTTTCATTGTGATATGATGATACTGATTTCCTAATAATAGAAAATATAAAAAAATACTTCTGATACCTCTTTACAGGTGCTGTTGTACTCGAAATTTCCTGCTTTTCTGAAGCTGAAAGAATATATATGCTAGTTAAAGATACAACTGTCAATGACAAGCCTCTGAATGCTGTGGTGATTCCTGAAGTTACGGTAAGAGATGGGATTGAATTTAAAATATGTCTTTAAAAGAAAAAAATTACCTCTAAGACTTTTTCTGCTGGAAGTAAATGAAAATACATTTTATTCAAAGGAGCCATACAGTGAGTTTCTGTAAGTAGCGTGATGAAAAAAAAGAGCCTGTACTTTTTGTCTATGATATACTTCTGTGAGTTAAGTCACTTGTCCTGTTACTGTTGAGTTGTCAGGAATAACTACACAACTGCATAACTATACAATTATAAAGGGGAGAAAACCAAATTTTTTTTTCCTCTTTATTTCTTTCAATGATCAGAAAGTTAGGTAGGGTTTTAGTTTTAGCTGGTGTGTCTTAAAATGCTTACAACACCTTTGGTTTGGGGACTAATTGTGTTTCCTCGCTAACCATGAGGTAAAGTACTGCTGCTAATTTTCACATTTTCAGTATCTTCATTTCCCCCATTCTGTAGCAGAGGGAGTTTGATGTTGTTTAAATGCTGCATTGTGGATTTCAGAGGAAAACAGTCTGCTGAAAGACTTAGTGCCAGGGTCCTTTTACAAATACAGGCTTGAATTCTCATTTATTAATTTTTATGGTTACAAACCACTTTCCTATGAATCAGTTAGTTTAATAATAGGTTTCATGTTAACATAGCAGTTTCAGGGTGAAAAGAGGAAAATGGTTCACTGAGCAAATTGATTTTTAACCAGGATGCTGTAGGTTCTTTCCAAAAGAGAGCGTAGCTGTAGTTACTTCCTGTTACTGTTTTTCCGGAGTTGCATTATGGCAACTGAAGTGAGGGTCTTGGTTTGACTTTTTAGAACTTCACAGAAGGTTGAAAACTTCAAAAAATACATAATTAGTGGGAACTATGAAACAACTTTAGAAGGGAGGATCTCAAGTTCAATAGCCATAGTTGCATACTTACATGCCTGCTTTTACCATTTTAAAAGTCCTATGCTTGTCAAAGTTTTCTGAAGGCAAAATTATTTTTTTATGCGAGCAGATACTAGTGGCAATGCTTGTATGAAACTGGCAAGATTAAAAACTATTCCCCCTCCAAATATAGTGAGTGCCTTGTTCCTATGCATGCATAGGCATTGTGTTTTGTAAAATCCTTAGAAACCACAGTTCCCCCTTGTCCAAACTAGGTGTCAGAGTTTCTGTTATAAGAAACAGAAGGCAGTGTGAAGATGGGACTGCTTTTTGATGCTTGTTTTCGGTGGTTTTTAGGCAAATGCATTACAAATGCATTATGAGCCTAGATTTGGTCCATGGCATGTGAAACTGAACATGCTCCCCTCTGTTAATTACATGTGTCTGGTTTTCTGGCACTAGATATGTTTGAAGTGAACTTCTTGATGCCAGGAAAATAAGGATAATGCTATCTGTTATCTGATGCAAGATATTTTTTAGAAACGCCAGATCAGGGGACTGCTAGGGATGAATTTCTAATATGTAAGAAGGAGAGAGGGGCTGTACACGTGCATATACATTTTGTTTCCATTTCAGGATGTATTATTTATATTTTGTCATCTCACTGAAATGAGCCAAGTGTTAATCTAAATCATATTTTGAGTGTTCATATGTGCTTTGGCCACCGAGCTTATGCCATTCAGTAATTAGGCAGAGTAAACTAATGACTGATTGTTGACCCTACTTTGGGTAGCAGTTTGACTAGATGACCTCCTGAGGTACTTTCCAACCTAGATTATCCTTTTATCCTATGATACTATTATCCTTTGTTTATACTTTATAAATGTGACCATTTAAGTACAGCACCAGGAAATAACTTATACAGGAACTGAGCACAGTAGTAAATTTATACTGTGTTTGACATTCCTCTTGTGGGTGAAATAGAAAGAAATTGGGA
The DNA here is from genome assembly GCF_000737465.1 of Haliaeetus leucocephalus. NCBI lineage: Eukaryota > Metazoa > Chordata > Aves > Accipitriformes > Accipitridae > Haliaeetus > Haliaeetus leucocephalus. Next base: position 693,520 of record NW_010973041.1, read on the forward strand.
ATGAAGGGCTACTGTGTAGTCTCAGAAGAAGAATGGGTGATGAAACAAAGGCCACAGTGGTTTGGTTAATGAATGATTTTTCCAAATTGCAACTTAAATAAAACAAACAAAACAACCCTTCTTAAAAGTTGATAAAAGAACAGAAGTAATTTGGTGGTTAGTGGGTTGCTAGTCCTTCATTTTTCTGAGGTGAGATTTGCTTACTCTGTGTCTGATATACCCGGTTTTAGTCTGGCATGGTAAGGTCTGCCAGAAAGAATTCATCTTCTTATGATCACTACTGAAAAGTTTGAATACAGAATCAGTTTGCACTAACTGCTTATTAGAAAGTCAAGCAATTAGTGTGATCGGATGTGTTGATCTGTTCTGCTGTTTCATGATCTCAGGCCTTTAAGAATTTAATCAAATGCTTTTTCATTTCATAATATTCAAATAAATGAAAATACTGTCTTCACTGGAGTGTTGAAAAAAATACAGTCTCTTACACAGCAGCTAAACAGCTTTGTAAAGACCTGCAAGGGCAGTTTGGTATCACTTTTTGGTAGCATGTCAAGGTGGAAGATATCGCAGGGCTGAATCTTTGAATTGAAAGCTAATTTACCAGAACTCTTTTTGCAGTACTGGCAAACAAGGAAATCAGCAGAGAGTTGTATGAGGCAAGTATCAGCATGAAGGTGACAAGTTTTTGTAGCTTTATCACTAATACCACTTACCAGTGGTTCCTTAAGAGTAGTAGAAAAAGATGTGGGAGTGTCCCGGATGGGTGAAACTTTCCATTTCATTCATTTCACTAATTCCTCACAAAAATGTGTCCAATGTAAAAAGCATAATAGTTTAATGACCTTCTTAGCCATAACACCATGAAAGGTTACTTTCCACCCTTCTTCCACCGCCGCAGTTCCCCCAGAAGTACAGAAAAGGCTTGAGCTCCTACTGCATTGACCCAGCTGCTGCTCCAGTTGCATTGAGACACCTTGCACATCATTCCTCATCGGATGCAATGACTCTTTTCTGGCCAGGGTGGAGGAAGTCTGTGCTTGGGCATCATGAGTCCTTGCACATGGGAGATGCTGCAGACAGCCCACTTGAAATGTTGAATTTTACTTGTCATTTAGAGATAATCTGCAGTTCCTGGAGACAGCCCACCACCCTGGAAGATGCACCATGGTTGTTGTGCTGGCAGGCCTGTGGCACAGAACACCTTGTTCTGCCTTGTTGTGAGGTGTGATTACACAGTACACTCAAACAGAAAGGGTGTTAGGGTGGATAACAAATGTCTTGCCCCTGCCTGAAGACGCAGTGTGCTAATCCGGACAAATTAAGCAATTCACAGTGACTGTCAGAGTGTCTAAATCACACGGCTTCCTTTATCTGTCTCTAAGAAACGAGCAATAAATTCCTTCCTGAACACCAGCCAACACAAAACCCCTCTGCAGATTTCATTCTTCAAGCAGAGCACTGAAGCCAGGGCTAAAGGGGGAAGGGAGTCCTCAGGCTGTGAGTCACACATCCCCTTCTGCCCAGTAACAAACTCCTCGTATGTCCCCACTGGGGCTTTATTAAGGGATTAAAAAACATTCTGCAGCATAAGAGTGCTACCCTTGTGGCCGTCTGTAACGGAGCATGTACTTTTCAGAAAGCAGCACAGCAGGCATGCTCTGCTGTAGAAACTGTCAGAAAAAACCTCCAGAAAACAGGAGGTTTTAACTCCTACTGAAGAATAATTGTTTTCTTGGAAGCTGGCCTTTATCTAGGGATTCAGCAATGTTTCTTACTCCTTTAAGTTTAATGAAGGGTGATGATGGGAAGCAAGTTAACTCTAAGGCTAAGCACTTTCTAGAATACTTCTGTTTATTCTACAGAGGTGAGTTTAGTCCTAAATAGGTATAGTTAGGGATTTACATTAGAAGATACTTGCAACACAGATGGTTTTGAGTGGTAGGACTGCTCAGTTTATACCACATACAGATATTTTGTTAGCTCCACGCGTTCTCCACAGCTGCTTGTGAGTCTTAGTAGCATTCAGGGTAAATGTTTCGCTTTTTTGTTTTTGTACAATATTGACACTTGAGAATTAGGAAGTTTAGATGGCAGTTTTGTAGAAACTAAATACATATTTGCAACAATATATATTTGCTTGAGTAAGATCTCAGACAACTTTCCAAAACACAGCTGCGCTTTTGAATGCCTTGGAGCTTACCACGTCTCAGAAATCATTGCAATTCCCTGAAGTTCCTTGTGAATTATTTTAGTTACTTGGTTTTAAACCCAGTGCGTTAGAACTTGCCTGTAAAAGCAAGTAATGTAAAACATGTGTTGAATATGTCACTTCTAAATGTCCAAACCCAGTATTTTTAGAAACTGATTTCCTGAAGAAGAGAAGGTAATCAAATGTTCTTGTCCATATTCAAGTAAGGTATTTGTTTTACTTGAATTTTGGGCTAGTTTCTTTTCTCTCATTCTTTTTTGAAAAACTTTTTGTTTACTTTGAGCTGCAGAACTGAACATTTTTTCTTTCTGTTATACCCTTGCTCCCCATTTTTTTAAACCCCACAAATTTCTGGGTGTTGGACCAAGGCTGAGGTTTCAGATTGTTCAGAAAGTTGAAATGACTGGAAGTGAAATTTAAATAGTAAAAAAGCTCTGAAGAGGAAGAAATGGGAAGTGGTCAGGTGGGAAGGTAGGGCAGAGTAGAAGCTGGAACAAGGAGTGCAGGAAGGGAACAGTTTGCCCTGTTAGCGCATGGGACGTGGCGTTTCCTTTTAGAGCTGCTCTGCCTTCTGTTGCTTGTGGGACTTTCAAAGGACCATTCATAATGGGATATGGCAGATGATGGTGCAGGAATGGATGGAGTAATGAGAAGGGCTTTACTTCTGGGAAAGACAGAGCTCTGCTTACTATTTTTACTAATGCCTGTGATGGATTGAGGGGAGGAAATCCACTTCTATTGCTGGGATGTGTGGATCCTTGAGCTGTGGACCTTACAACTCAAGAAGTCCTTCCGTTTTGTGACAGTGGCATGCACTGTTTTCCTTAGTCTTCCTTTGCTAGCTAGAAATATCCTTTCCATGTGCTTCACAGAAATAAACATATTACCCTTATTGTGTGTTGGACACACTTTGAATAGTTGCTTCCCCTTTTCCAATAAAGCCTGAATATGGAGGCAAGAGGTGTTTTGACCTAGCAGTCGTTCACAGTATAGTGTGAAGGTGGTTCCTCTGTAGAAAGCCGTGTGGACGGCTTTACAGTCTCTGTCTCGCCAACCTAGTTGTTTTGCCAGCAGTGAAACCTTTCCAGCAAAACAAAATTTTGAGGCTCTTCTGGCTCTTTGTCAGTGAAAATAGCCCTTGTTTGGCTAATTTATTTTTTTTTTAGAAGACGTACATATTTTCAAACTGAATGTCTCTGGTAGAATCTAAAGGATGAGGAAGGAAGGGGCAAGAGAAGTGTGTGCCTGCTTAGTGTTCCTCTTCCTGGTGTGTTTTCTGTTTGTGCTTTTGCAAGTCACGCTCCATGGCAGAGGGCATTTCTCATGCAGGTAGTGTCACAGAGGAGAAGGATTTTTATGTGTTTGCTTGTATCTTGACGCATCTGGCAGGATGTGGCTTGCAGAGGATTACCACCCAGCCCTTTTAGGAAAGCAAAATCTGAGGAAATCTCTCAGATACTGGGAAGCCCCAAACGATCATTTGTTTTTAAGCACCCAGATCAGCTCACAGATAGATGATGGTCTGGGGTGTCTCAACATCAGACTCCAGTTTGCTTCCCCACAAAGTTACTCATTAATTTGTCCTGATCTCTCCATTCTTCGCCTTGGTTCATGCTCTCTGGTGGTCACTCATAGACAGCAGCCGACACACTTTCTGGGTGCTGTCTCCTCTCCTCTGTAGCTCTTGGTATCTCTCCACGTTTGCACGCTGCGGTCATGCTGCTGCCTTGCCACCCCCTGAATCATTCTTGTCTAAATTGACTTATATTTAGCACTGTTATTCTGTTCCCTGAATCCATCCTGTCAGCTGCGTGACAAATTGCTGTTCCCTGAATGCTGTCCAATTTGTAAATACAAATTACCATAACTTAGGGACTGTGACAAACATTTGTGTTTTGAAGCGCACTCATTGAAATGCCCAATGGACTTTTCTGATGTGTACCTGCCCCGCAGCCCTGTGGCAGGACGAATGAAAGGTGTGCTGGTGTTTTCTGATCTTTCTAGAACCATTTACAAATCATTTTCTGGAATGATTTATGGGCTGGCTGGCTGAAAACCAGTCCCAAGGGAGTGCTTCTGGTGGCTGGAAGTTCTGACCTCTGGTGAGGCTGCAGGTATCGTTCCTGTGCAGTCTGTAGAGTATCCCAGGATATCCTCCTTCTGCCATGGGCAGTGGCTTCCTTTGGAGTGGTTTCTGGATGGGCTGTGCTTTGACAGCCCTTTGAGCAGCAGCTTCAGTAGAGGTGTGAGGATCATAAGACACTGGCACCAAATCCTCCTGATTAAAAATTTTAAATACATATTTTTTTAAATAAGCTTTCAACCTCTTCATGGGGAGGGGCATGCCAGTGTGTGCCCCGAACATTCTCATTTTGAAATGTTTTGTCCTTATAAATTAGCATGTATTCTAAGATGACCACAAAACTTAAGACAAATGTTTCAGTTGGTTTTCGAAGAAGTTCTCTCTTCACAACAAATGTGTTCGAGTTGTACATGACTCTGGAAGGTACCTTATCCCTCACACTATTCTTTGGCATAGACTGTTTACTGAAAATCTTTAGGAAGGACTACTTACAGTGCCTTTGTTTTTAATGTGAGGCTCAACTGTGTAGCTGGGAGTGTGTTAAGGAAACTTTAGTTCCCAGAAAACCAAGATCAGCAGCTAACCAGTCCATTGTCTGGACATTGAATCTTTTATTTATTGAATCTGGATTTTTTTTTTTAACTAAACATCAAGGAAACATCAGGAAATACTTCTGAGACTCAGTAGTAATTTTGCTGCCTAGTCATGATTTTGGCTAATCCTTTTTCTTGTCATCTTTCAGGCTTCCAAGATACCACAAAACTGCTGCCCACTTCTTGTATTTGTGAATCCAAAAAGTGGTGGTCTAAAGGGTCGGGATCTGCTGTACAGTTTTAGAAAGCTGCTAAACCCACATCAGGTCTTTGAACTTACCAATGGTGGCCCACTGCCTGGGTAAGTCATCATATTTTTCATTTTTTTTTAATTTATGTTGTTTTGGGTTTTTTTGAAAGGATGGATCAGATTCAATTGTTATGAAGATCTAAATTGCTTCTGTTCTGTGCCTGAAGACCAGAGCAGTGGATCACTTGTTCTGACTGGTTCTCACTGTGAAAACAGATTTAAACATTGAGGTTCCCTAACGAAAAGAGAATAGAGTAGTTCCTGATGCATGATGCTTGTGTCAAGTCTAATAGGGTCCAGTCCTGGGAAAGTCACATGCACTTTACAATAACACAGATTTAATAATTATTAAAATAAAAAGATTTTATAATTAAATGGGGATGGAAAGAGAAATGTCACATTGCCTGACAAGGGCTTGTATTTGGCTTTATTTCCTCTGATGTTTCACAGGAACTAACAGGAAAGTATAATAAAATTTCCTATCTTGACTCCTGAAATTTAGCCACAATTGCAGAATTAACAGGGCCTGCCTGATCACAGCTGCAACATTTCTAAATGCAAGGAACAGAACATAATGTGCTTGTAGGGAGGCAGGAACCGATTACTTGATTTAATCAACACCACTTTGTCACCAGCTTCATAAAACTGAAAGTTATGGTTGTAGCCTACTCAGAGCAGCCTCATTCCTTCAGCACTTTTTTACAAGGAACTGTCATGACAAGCTCTTCAAAACAAAAGCTTTCATGGCAGAAATGCAGCTTATGCGGGAGGCAAGAAAAGCAAGCTGCACAAACTAAGGTTTTTGTCAGAACTGTATAATTCTGTTGTCTTTCTAATGCAGCTCAAGCTCCAACTTCAGTAATGCATTCATTTTGTTTTGCCCATGGAATCCTTCTGTAGTTTTATGGCAAAATGCTTCCACTTGTTCCTTGCTTCTTGTGCAATGGGAAATAAAAATTCCTTTGCAGGGTATTTCAGTATGTAGGATGAAAAGCCACAAAAGGTAAGAGCGACAAGGAATATAGAAGAAGATGTGCTAGAAGTCCTATGACTAAGTAAAAAGAAAACCCCACCAGTAATCAACATCTCCACTAGGATTTAGAGGGTTATAAATGTTCACACTGAAATGATGAATAGTTAGATCTCTGTGTCTTTGGTGCAAAAGGAAGTGATTAACAATTTAGCTGTGAAGAATCTTAGAATGATGTGGTTTTCACTCTTTTTAAACAGCTTTATCTAGAAGTTCCTATTTTTCCATTTACTTTGTTGAAGTTGATCCTGAAACTGATTTGGGGCAGGGGGAGGGGTCTGGGTTCGGGCAGCAGAATCCAATAATAATGTGTTATCTTAAATAGTACATTAAGAGGCTTCGCTTTTCCTGTACTATATTGTAACAGTTCTTTTCCCCTTTGCTTTGTTTCTCAATGGAGGTTTCACACGTTCTCTAAAATCCCCTCCTTCCGAGTGCTGGTGTGCGGAGGGGACGGCACCGTCGGCTGGGTCCTTGGTGCGCTGGAGGAGATCAGGCACAAGCTGGTGTGCTCAGAGCCCTCAGTTGCCATCTTACCTTTAGGAACAGGTGAGAATCATAGCAAGCGCCATTCTTCTTCTGAAGGCAGAAGTCCTCCAGAACGTTTATCTTTGTTTATCCGCCTGACAAACAACTCAGTTTTGCAGTAGAGATGCCATGACTCAGTTCTGGCCAGTGTTGGATAGCAAATGCAACATCAGCTTTTCAAGGAAGTGACAGTCATGCTTTCTGAAGGAAAAACAAGTGGCAGGAGTGTTGGTATGGGTGTGTCCGAGTGGGCAGGAGTTGGACAGGGCAAAACATTCTCCCCCTGACAACCACAGGTGCATCAGCCATTGCTGAAAACCAGCGAACTCAGCTGCTCCCTGACTTCTCACCTCCATAACAGGCTTTGCCATCACTTTTTGTGAAAACTTTTCAGATGAGACAGTGTACCTGTATGTGATACTAAGCACATGTGATGCTTAGATATTTTCTCTGCTTGTTAACTTTTCAGTCCAATCTCACTACTTCTGTGACTTGTTTGGAGTACCTTAATGCGATTTGATTTGTAAAACAGGGTTGATGCACTTTTTGATGCTTTTAGCTAGCTTACGAAATGCAGTTGTTCTTCATTGTTGCCCAGGTAATGACTTAGGGAGGGTCTTGCGATGGGGAGCTGGCTACAGTGGGGAGGACCCGTACTCAATTTTGGTTTCTGTGGATGAGGCGGATGACGTTCTTATGGATCGCTGGACTATCCTTCTGGATGCAGAAGAGCCAGCTGAAGGTGCAGAGAATGGTATTGCAGAACCTGAGCCTCCAAAGGTGAGCTGAGCACTGTTTGGGTTTGATTCTTAGGAACTGTTGTTCTAGCCAAAATCACAAAGAAGATAGTTACTAACGTAGTTTAATCTTTTATTGCTCACCTATCTTTGAGCTTGGACCTTACTGAGCTATTCCTTAGGGAACCCAGCATATGCCTGAACCTAGTGCTTCAGTTTTGGTAGGACTGGTTGGCTGCAGAACACACTTCGTAGCTGTTTGGCAAAAAGTATCTGGTAGAGGATTAATGAAAAGATTCAAGTAACAATGGCATACCTATTTGCTTCAGTTGGAAAGAAATTTATTTCTCAAATAAGAAGAGCTTTTTGAAGGAATGCCAAACACTTTCCAGAACACTAGTGAAACTGGAGTGTCGACCAAAACCAAACAACCCCATGCCCCCCCAAAAGTACTCTTATCTTTCCTCTAACAGTTTAAAAAATGGCTGAGTTGCTAGCATATACAGGAAGTAAATACTTCTGTCATCTTACTGGCATTGCGTGTCTGTATTTGTGGCATCTGTTGTATTTTTTTTGAATGAAAGTCCCTGTCCTTTGGTTTGTATTACTTGTTTCTGTTTAGGGAAATAAAAATGCTGGTTGTAGATGGTGACTTCAGAGCTTTGTGTGAATCCTGGTTCTGGTTATCTTCAGACAAAACAAACAAATTGGACAATGGGGTGGCAAAAAGGAAGTAGGAAATTGTAATAATGGTAGCAATTGTCTAAGATGGTAGTCCAGTCACTGGAAAATGCTAGGCATTATGTGTCACTTGGAGGATTTAAGTTGCTCAGGTTCCAGGTATTTTTCACTTGGTGGAGACGGGTTAATCTACCCTGGGTACCTAATCTCCTTTTTAAAGTTGAAGGGCAGGAGAGTCAAGGGCTAGGTTAGAAAAGTTATGGGATGCACTGGCATGCAAAGGAAAAATTAATTGCAGAACCAGAAATGGTTGAAATCTGTAGAAACTTGAGACTGGTGTATAGGGAGCTATTTAAAATGCAGCTGAGCGGGTGAAGTCAAGTTCTTCACTTATCTGGCATAACCTGGTCACCTTCCAAAGTAAGGAAGAACATCTTCCCAATGATGTCATGATAAATCCATGGCTGATGCCAAAAATAATAGTGGCATGAGTGTTCAGCAACTTGTGTAGTTATTGCATAGAATTGCTTTGAGAAGTTGGTTTGGTTTTATTTCTGCATTTGTTTTTATTTCTGCCTTATTATGCTTGTTACTTGCAATTAAGATTAAATTTTTAAGTTTCTGGTACTTCGGAAATAATGACTACACATGTCAACAATTGTCCGTACAGCTTTAGTTTTAGTGCAGTGTTTCTGGAAAATGTTTTCCAGGATCTGTCAAGATCAAATGACTTGGATCATCTGAAAAGCTTGTTTTTGTTGAAAAACTTTGGAACCTCTTCATTTATAAACCTAAGGAGGAAATAATACTTTTTTTTTTTTGTCAGATTGTACAGATGAACAATTACTGTGGTCTTGGCATTGACGCAGAGTTGAGCTTGGACTTTCATCATGCTAGAGAAGAAGAACCAGGGAAATTTAATAGCAGGTAATCCTGGGGAAACCAAGGGTGAAGGGCAAACTCTGGTATTGCGTAACTTCCAATTTACACTATGGCTGATAATTGTAAAATGCTACAGGTATCCACAAACAGTATTGCTTGAGGCAGAGCTGGCACAGGGAGGCGTTAAGTTAGTCAGGAACTTGTAGACACAGAATTTGGTTTGGGGAGGGGCGGGGAGTGTTGTTTGGTTGGTTTGAGTTTGTTGTTTTGGGGTTTGGGGGGGGTTCTGCCTTTACCAAGAGAGAACACCAAAGCAGTTTTTGGAAGCCCTGTCGTTATTATTCAGTGTACTTTTTTGCCAATAACTGCAATTTTGAGGTAGTGGAAAAATCTCTTACTCAAAGCCTTTAGCAGGAGGGAGGGCAGTGCTGCTATGTGAGTAATAAACACACTGTTCAGAACTTCTTTGTACCTTTCCCAGCCTTGCTTAGTTCTGTGGTAGCACCTGCATGCTGGTAATGAGGATAAAAAAAGATCTCTGTGTCTCAAGTGAGACTGAATGATTAAAAAGGTATGGAGAGAGACCTTCCGCCTTTCTGGCACGCAGATCAATCAATAATAGTACTTTTTCTTCTTCCCGTTATCACTGATGAGAAAAAGAAACCACATTTGTGTAATTAATCAGTAATTCATTGTAGAAACTGGTTTTGTCTGCTTTCCCCTATGCTTGTGAGTAAATGTTCTCTAAATTGTCTCTTGGTTGCCAGAGACAGTTACAGCCAGTTACAACTATGCAGTATTCAAATCCTAACTATTAAAAATATTCTCTGATGGGTTATGAGTGTAATGATGTGCAATCCCACCTATCTTGCAGTGTTATATCTATCATTGCAGGCTTTGCTCATGTTTTGTCTTAAAAATGGAATAATACAGGATATTGTTTGTGGTACATAAATTACTATTAAGCATTGGTTTGCATTTTCAATCCACTGAATTAAAAACATCATAGGTCATAAAATCAGGCAATAATTTTGCATATAGCAGTGCTTGTTCTAGTGTATAAAACTGTTCTAGATTTACTTGTGCAATTAATATAATGTAAGAGTTACATTCATTCTTCCTTTAAAATACACTACCCTGCTTTTGCAAAGCTGCAGCACTTTAAAAGATATGTCCTTTTCTTAATGCTACTGTATTTACGGGTTGTACTTTGACTTTTATTGCCCTGTGTGCTTTTCATCCCTTGAATCTTTATCTCAGTCAGTTCATAGTGTGCAGCATGTGCAGTGCAGTGGGTGATGACTTGGTACCATTCTTGCAGACCTTTTACATGCGTATTCAGACACCATGCAAGCAGGGTGTCTTGGAGGGTGTGCAGGAAAGAGGTGATTTTTTTTTTTTGTAAATCTGAAGGGCTGTATATTTCTGTGATTCAAGATCTGAGAAAGAAACATGAAATAATGAGTTGATACTGAGCTACAGTTTTGCAGGAGACAAACAGCTTGTGCAGCTAACAGTGCTGACACATGATTGTTGCCTTTCGCTGCCTGTGATGATGATTGTTAAAATTGCTGGCTTTACTCTTTCCCAGGACATGCAAACGCATGCTCTTGCCAAGAGATTAGCATGTTTTTATTATTATTTTCAGTAAATTAACTGAGAAGGATGGCTACTTAATGCCAGATGCAACAGCTGCTGGCATGTGAATGGGCTGCTCCTGAGTGCAGAACAGGAAGTTTCAGGTTGTGACAACAGAAACTGCAGGTAGTCCTTGCGAGAAAAATGGGCTTGAGTGCTCTTCTGAATCAAGATCTTAAGCTGGTAAATGTCCTGAAAGCTGTGTGCTCTCTGTCCTCAAGCTGTATAGTCTCTTTACACGCTCAGGACTCCCTACCTTTGGCTTTCCCCCCTGGAGAGAATTCAGTGCTGAACTTCCATTGCAGGGCAGATAGAAATAGTTTATGTTCCTGCAGTGATGGTTTTTATGTTGTTGAGTGCCAAGCTATGTGAGGTTTTTTCACACTGTAAAATTTAAGGATCAGGGCATCTGCCTTCATTCCCCCATTCCCATGGGATCCTGGAGCCATCTTTAGGGTTGTCTGTTACAGAAGAGACCACATCTTGTTTGTGGCACCCAAAATTGGCAGGAGACTGCTGTGGCAGGCAGTCTCATGAATGTAAGGTTAGGCAGAGAGAATATTCTGCATGATTTAATGCAAGTTTAGAATTGTTTTACAAAGATACAGAACTGTTCTTTCTCTGGCTGGGCTGGAGGGAGGTTTGAAAGTACTGGTTGTTTTATTTTTTGGTTGTGGGTTTTAAAATGCTACAATGGCTACTGTCTAACTCATTTTTTTCCATCTTGGGTCCTCTGTATGTGAACCTGGTAAAATTCTTTCCCAGTCAGTAAGATTACCCTAATAAAAGCAGCCTAACAGATTCTAATTATTGGTCAGAGCTCTTCGCTTTTGCAGTGGTGGTTTCCCACCCAGTGGTGGGCTTGTTGAATTGCAGGACTAGATAAAAAGCGGTCATTTTGTTTTGCTTGATAGCTTTCTGTGCTGTGTCCTGCAGTTCTGAGAGGTTTGCTTCTGAGAGATGTTACCTAGCAGTTTAGTAGTGCTCAAGGGAAATTGCAGTTCATTTAAAAAGGCCTGGCACACAGATTTCTTATCCATCATCTTTAAAAAAGAGTTCCCCAAACCTACCCTTCTGAGTGTGCAGCAGTTGGCAAGAGCTTTGAAAAGTCTGGCTTTCTGCATCAGCTCGCTTCATTTCTTCCCAAGTCTTGAGGACTGGCTTCTTTATTTTCTTTTCATGAAAGCTTGGAAAGCAGTTGCTGATGGTCTTGCTTCCTCTGGCCACCAGAGGTGCTTGCTGCTTAAGCAACAACCACAGAGGTGATTTAAACTAACAGTCTAAGGTGATGCTATGGTGTCTCCCTGAGTCTATGGAGACTTGTTCATGGGACTTTTAAAAAGTAAAGGGTATTTTTCAGTTTGCTCTACCAGGGATAAATACAGGATTGCAGTACTTTAAAAAGCAGTTGTTTACTTTCATAATCCATTAAAGTGGTCCCATATAGGATCACCTTTTAACTTTATCTATTCTGAGATACTCAATTAGCTAAACTGAAGAATCAGTCAAACCTTCTGAAAGTCCCTCTGGAAGGGTGTATGCAGCCTTATGGGTGTAGCCAGTGGGGCATCAGGTAGTACATGAATGTTGGCTATACTTACAGTGCATCTTTTGTAGAAAAACAAACCAAAGGGTGATTCCTGAGCTGTGTAGGTCAAATTCCCAAACTCATTTGAGCAGTAGGATGTTACTTCCATATCTGTACTCTAGAGAGCCTTCCAAATAGTTCTGGGATGATATAATGATGCAAGTGTTGCAGCCAAGCTGATGCAAGGACTCACTGGCTCCATGGGGATGGATGAACTGCATGTAACGCCCTGCCCTCCTCTCTCATCCCCATCAGTGTCATTTACAGCAGTGACTGCAGTGTGTCCCACCTAATACAAAACTTGATTTCCTTCAGCAAAAATAAGGTGTTGGAGACTGCTCCAAGGACAACTTCCTCCTTCCTGCCATGCTAATTAACTGTGGTGAAACTACTGCCTGCAAATCAAGGGTTTGCTTTAGGAGATGCTTATTCTTTCTACCCAAGTGGGCAAGCTAGTATGTTATTAGCTACTGGTAGCAGTAGGCTGACAACTTCCACTGGCACTTTCTCCCCGAATCATGTCCCACATGTAGTTGTGCAAAGAAGGGTGGTGATTCTCTCTAAGTGGTGGATGTGCAAAGATCACCCTTCTAAGCTTGGCTGGCCATTTTAATCATAAAATCTTTCAGTCACCTTCAAAACCCTTGGATAGGAATTGGTGTGGTAACATTACATTCAGCCAACACTTTAAGAAGGGAAGATTTTTCTGTAACAAAATTTCACAAATCTCCGCATGCCTCAACAGCACAAATCATCCCCTAAGTAAAAGGTATATAAAGTTCATGGCTTATGCTTTGTTTCTGCAGTAAAGCTAGAAGAATTTGGAGAGGGGTTTAATTGAAAAACTCTTTTAAATATACCTGTTAGAGGACAATACTGATATACGTACAAGGAACAGTGCTATGCTGGGCCTTATATTTTAGTTACAGGATGCTTGTCTGCTGCTAGGTTTCACAACAAAGGAGTGTATGTGAAAGTTGGGCTGCAGAAGATAAGTCATACCAGAAATCTTCACAAAGACATAAAGCTTCAAGTGGACCAGCACGAGGTGGAGTTACCAAGTATAGAAGGACTCATTTTTATTAATATACCCAGGTAAAAAGGAGAGGAGGGATCCTGTGTGTATGTGTGTGTGTGGAAATGCTGCTTGGTATTTAAGCATCAAATGTTTTTGGTTATTGCCTGACTTGCTGGCTTGCCACTGTGCCTAAGAAACTAGCTTTTAATACCATTTTGACATCGTTTTTCTGATCCTTTGAAACTCACAATCTCACTTCTCTTAAAGGTGGCACTATCTTGTTTTCCCAGTGCAAACCCCTGTACATTTGCTATTTCTTCTGTGTCCTAACAGTAATTTGGTAAGATTTCCTCACCAAAGGTGTTCCGACATCTTTTGGAGCAGTTTTCTAGTAAAACATTACTTTTATAGGCATGGTTGTAGGCATGTGGCTTCTGTCCACTACTATTTTCCCCCTCCCCAAAACTGTTTGAACGATTCACCAGATTTCACCATGACTTGTAGGAAGATCAAAGATGATCAGCTTATACTCTCTGGCATGCTAGAGACCAGGTGCCTAAGCAATTCCTGCAGTGAAGGCCAGCCAGGATTCAACTGTCAAACACTGTCCAGGTCCCACAGCCAGCTGGTTGGTATATGTGGAGTTGACGATGCTACCTGGGTAGCTGTGGAAAACCCACAGTTCAGGTACCTTTTGCAGGGTTGTGGGGACTGCCCTGACACCTGCAGGGAGCTAGGGTTACTGCTGTGGAAGAAAGGAAGACAAATCTGCAGGAAATCTGGTTTCCTTAGATGTGCTGTTGGTAGAGGCAGGGGTTTTGTTTGCACAAAATCAGCAGGTAATTAGTGCTGCCATACAATTATTTTTTTTTTCAAGTACACTCTTATCTTAGGCTACCAGTATCTTTTTCCATTTTAGTCTGAAAATGTTTCAACTTTTTATTGAAATGTATATATTTACATGTACACATACATATGTGCACAGGCACATACACACAAGTATATGTTGCACATGAGAACTGTGGAGAAGAAAAGATTGTGATTAGTACTGAGCAGTCAATGCAATAAAGTGAGTGATTTGAGGAAGGAGGGTCAATACTGCACAAAAAACAACACAGTGTTAAATTGTCAGAAGCATTTCAGAGGATCAAAGTGCAGGAATACCTGCTTAACTACAAATGAGTTTGGCCAGGTACAAGAATAAAAACTTGATATTTGTTTTAGCTTTAGTTTCTCTTCAGTAGCTTCCATGAATATTGTCAAGATCAGTAAGATCTATGTTAAGTTCTTAAGTCTTGGAAGTTAAGGGTTAATGTAGCTGTAAATCGCGTTTTGCAGTGAACTAAAACTCTTTGGAGTTACTTTCTTCTTGCCTACTCTTTTCTTTCAAATGGAAGCTACTTACTTCGCCCCTTCTTTGACTCCTGAAAGATCTTTTTAGAAGTCTGCCAAATTTTAGGCAAACACTTCCTGCTTTTACAGTGCAGGAAAGCTGTTTGTCTCCTCCAGCTGCTGGGGAGAAGAGTGTCTAGCTTTTGAAGTCTGGTGAACCAGCCACCCCTAGCAGGGTGCTGGGCCGGGTGCTCTGTGGCAGACGGCAGGTCCACCGATGGTCACTGTGGTGTGCTCTCTACACAGCTGGGGGTCTGGAGCCGATCTCTGGGGGTCTGAGAGTGATAACCGCTTTGAGAAACCACGCATCGATGATGGCCTGCTGGAAGTTGTTGGTGTGACTGGTGTTGTTCACATGGTAAGTTGGCATCCCAGTAAGAACAGAGGAAACATATTTTCTCAGACTGCTTATTTTTGTAACAAACAGTGCTTTCCAAGTGCGTAGTCCTTAAAAAGTATGCATCTATGTTAAGATTATACCATCGTTTATTCAGGTGCTTGTTGCGTCATGCAGAAATGGTTATAGACCATAAACAGAATTCATGGGAAGTGTTGGCTGTCTGTGAACAAAGCTTCCAGATGTCGGGAGTTCAGCTGTGGCTGGTATGCCTGTTCATGGACTGCAGTGCCCTCTCATTGTCTGCTTACTGGGCTGCCCTGAAGATCCATATTTAGGTGCCAGACTACTACAGATGGAATGGAAACTGAAGAAACCTGTGGTTGGATAAGAAGTAATAGGAGTGTGAAGAATTTGTTAAAATTGCATGGGGAAATACTTCCTGACTTAAGTAGGCTTTGAACCAAGGCCCGAAACATACATGCATACATATATATGACATGCAAAAAAAAAAAAAAATATATATATATACACATGTATTGTGGAATTGTTAGGGAAGAAGTTGCTGCCCGGGCATTCACACATCAATCAAGGAGTCGCACACACACCAGCCTAGATTTTAACAGCTAGGACTGGAGTCCCTTCGCAGCGGGCAACTCCAGTGAGCCCATGGGTGCCCCTTTTGACTCCTCACACACACACTCTCACCCTCAGGCACTTCTTCTTCCCTTAGGCTCAACCCTAGGTTCCCCGAAGCAGAATCTCTAATCAAGGCCTTCAAAAGAAAAAGCGTAATTTGTTCTATCCATGGTGCACAAATTTAGACCACTCGAGCTGTGTGCCCCCAGAGTGAGACCCCAAACACTAAAATCTCTGGGCAGTTATACCCTTACAGTCGAAGTTTCTGCCTCTCACACCATAGTCTGGTCCAAGAGTAATATTCAGGCCTGGGGTCATCTTCTCTCTCATTGGGTCCTTCTTCTCTTCTCTAGGCAGGTTCTTTCTCTTTCTGTTTTTTTAGGCTAGTTGTTACTATCTCTGCTTTTCCTGGCTCAAACTGATTCTGGGGCTTTCCAAATCTTATTCCTCCAGTCAGAGAATAAATAGGTCAACATTAAGCAAAAGCATTAAGAAAGCTATGAGTTCTGCTTTGTCATGAGCAAGTACCTTTAAGCAGCTAAACAAAGTTCTTAAAGCCCTCCAAAACATATTAACAGCCTCTGTAACTTATATATGTTCCTGTGCTATTATAGCCTCACAATCTTATCCCATTATTGCCACGTGCAGTTTATGTCTCTTTTGGGTGTCTTCCACATGCTCAGCTTTGTTACCTTCCACAACAGAATGCACTAGCTTTCTCATAATAGGTATTTTAATATTACAAAAACACTCACTCTTCACTTGGTGTATTTGCAAAAAATCTTTTCATCCCTCATCACAATCAGGGCAGAGATTCCTTTGAGACAGGTGGTTTTATAATTGTCTGCCACGGGCTTTCCAACACCCGTCTCTGAGAATCTGATGCTAGCTGCTCTTGATCTGAATGCTACCTGAAGGAGACGGTATGCCAGTTCTGCAAAGAATATTTTGACTCAATTTGTGCAATTTTAATTCTTCCATGTATTAACGTATTTTTACAATGGCCTGCCATTAGCAACACAGTCCTGTGGGATGGTGGGTTATTTTTGTCTTTTCTTCATATCTCTTTCACTGTCTTAAGAAATCTGCTGCTGAAAAAGTGTATGTGGTCAGGTAACTAGAGCCAACTAATCCATACAACAATGGAAAGGTGGGTACTTAAAATTGTTTGTGAAGCTGGATCTTTGGTGTTGGCCAACTTCACCATTTTGTAATTTAGATCTTTTAAAGAAGACAAAACATTCCATTAGAAGAATTGGTTTGTTAGAGATCCTTCAAATTTTTGTGATGTTAGAAGCAACAAGGAGTATACCCGTTGCTTTGGAATATAAATGTTAACAAACCTGTGCTCTGGTTTTGTGATCTTGTGTTAAGGTTTTTACCCCCATGTTTAGTGTTTGTACACATTCCCCAAGAGAATGTGTAGCAGCAAAGTTCACTTTGCTTCACTTTTTACAGTTAACACTCAGCCATTAGTTGTAGTTGAGTGTATATATATGTGTATATGGAGTTGAGTTTGGCAAAACTCTCCCTGTTTGATGAAGTGCTTTTAGACTCTTGAGTTTCACGTGTGCTGAAGACTGTGTATATGGTTAGGTGTTTTGAAAATGTGTTTACTGTGTTACGGAGCGGGGAGAGTAAAAGCAAACAAGACCTTTGTGAATGCATGCTCCTTGGCCAACCTGAGTGTACAAATGACTTCACTGTGTAAGTTACTTTGCCTCCAGCAGCCTGCAGGGATATCTGAGTTCTTCTTCATGCGCAAACTTAAATAATTAATGTTGCATCCATAAAGGCATCCTATGCAGATTTTGCCCAAGCAGTTCTTTTACTTGAAACTTAAAATGTCAGGTGAGAATAAAATTCTATCCACCCAGTTTAAGTGCAGCTAGTATTTGTATTTCTTATTTATTGGGGTGACTGATATCCTGGCTTTTACTTCCTAACAGGGTCAAGTCCAAGGTGGTTTTCGATCAGGAATCCGCATAGCTCAAGGCTCATATTTTCGTGTAACACTCCTAAAGCCCATTCCAGTTCAAGTTGATGGAGAGCCCTGGATTCAGGCCCCTGGCCAGATTATTATTTCTGCTGCAGGACCAAAGGTACTGCCTGTAGGTTTGTCTTAGCAAGCTGACTTTGTTTCTGCAGTGGATATTACTGTATTATCTTACTTGTCTGTTGTGTTCTGATGGTTAATTTTAAAGGAGCTAGTCAGCACTCTGTGGTTACTGTTAGATAAATACATAGCAGTTTCTACAGAGGGTGGTTTGAGGGGCCTCTCCACTGGCTCAAATGAGGCTTGTGTTTAAAAAACAGTCCCTGAGCTTCAGCCTAGTGACTTAATTTTTTTTCCCTGTATTGAGATCTCCAGGCAGTGTTGCATGCCCTGAAGCAGATCACAGTTATGTGGGCCATTGTAGTACTGCACTGTGCAAGGTAGGAAGCAATCTGCTGGCAGTGCTATAGGAGGGAAGGTCTGTCTGAGAGCAGCAAAGGAGAAAACTGAATAATGGAGGAGGAGGGTCTGAGAAAAAGAGACTTTGGAGTAATCAGTGTCTGTTTTCCTTACACATACTATCTCAATGTATGTGTAGAAGGAAAAGAGCATCGGCTACCTAAGAATTTAACTTCTCTGTTGACATCAAATTTGTGAAATAAACATTTTGCAGCAGTTGATGCCGGTGCACACCAGTCTACGCATTGTGGGCTATCTTAAGGATGCCTTTTTAACTCACAGAAATTTGTTGCTACAGGCAATCTTGGAAAATATATAGCCCTGCCGGGAGGGCTACCAGAACAATGGCCCTTGCAGAGGAAAAATGGGTGAAAAAGAGGGTCAAACCTCAGATGTTTTGGAATACGTTAAACTTTGTTCTTTTCCTGAGAGAAAGCGGGGGGGGGAGAAGGAGAGAGAGAACAAACCTAACTTGTCCTTCCAGTGAGAAATATCTCTATCTTTCTATCGAGTTAGTGACTAATAGTGTTATTTGTATATATGTGTATGTATATGTGTGTACATAAATATATAGGCACACGTGTACATATCCTTATACATCTGTATACATATACATACATGTGTATATATGTTTATGTTAAAAAAGCAGTTAAATCTATGGCTTTATAAGAATAAGTGCTTCAGATAGTTGTGTATTTAAATGTTTTTCTGTTGCAGTTCCAACATTTTACTTATTAGTTAGTTGCCTTAGATCTGCTTATAGGTGACTACAGATACTGTAATACTCACTCACTTTCTTTTAAAACTTCTCATTTTAGGTCCATATGTTGAAAAAATCCAAGCAGAAACAGAAAAAAACTGGAAGCCTGAGAGAGATGAGAGCAGATAGCATGTCAGTCTCTGAAGGAGGACGCTAAGTGGAGACCTGTGCTCAGAAGTGATGGAGCACACCTACTGTAAATACCAAGATAGTTCAGTAAAACCAGGTGCAGACAACTAGTGAAGAGGGTTGCTTATGAGCGTGCCTTTCATTACATTTTGCTAGTACTGGGTTCTACTTCGTCTTTCAAGGATAGTGCCTCATTGCTACAAATAACTATTATGTACCACTTGTCTCATCTGAAATGTTTACCTTTGGTTGCTTTTTTGATAAGCCATTTCCGAGTTTTCCATGTATGTAGAAACTGAGGCCAAACAAGAGATTCCAAGATGCTGAGATTTCTGCGTCTACCTTGACAAAGACTCTTCCCCTCCTCCCAGCTTTTTCTTAAACAAAATAATTCCATAGATAAATTTTGGTGCATTGTTCAATAAATGAAAGTGTGTTCCTTTAAGTTAATGCTCACCGTAGCCTCCTAACCAAAAAAAGGCAAAGATATGAGCTGCTGTGAACTCCTTGGATCAGTCCAAATAGCACAGCTGAAACAGTACTACCGTAAAGACAAAAATACAAAACACAGGAGCGATTATTTCTATAAAAGTTGCCCCTTGCACTGGGAAGAGAGAAAGTACTAGAACAGTTGAGTCAAAATATTTTAGAGGATTAACTTCAACAGTATTTGGACAATATGAATGAAGGGGAAACAGTTTGTAGAGCAAGTTTTCAACTGCAGCTTGGTTTCTCCTATATTATCCAGCCAAAGCCTGTTTTAAAAGGCATTTGAATTTCAGCAGCTACCACTCTAATGTAAAAAAGGAACAAGAATACCCAAGGCAGTATTACATTCTACTGATTTTTTTCTATCATTGAAACTATTATCTTTGGCAGCAGACTTTTCATCTTGTCTTTACTTGTGCTGTTTCATTTTCATTAATTTGTCACAGTTGGACTGTTACTTAACAGCAAGCTCAAGACTGAAAGAATCATCACTAATTAGCATAAAAGAAGTACCACTTAGTGTTCACTTAAGTAAATTAGCACAGTCATATGTTAGAGCTGAACTGAAGTACAACGTAGCTTTGCTGAGGAGCCTTAGGAGGTATTGAAGCCTGTAGCGTGCATGTAACATGCTGTAGGCTTCAGATAACTGGGAGTGCGATAGCCATCATGAAAACTCTCCTACCTGGTCAGCCTTCTCAAGTCCTTGCTGGGTGTTGTTATCAGGTGTGGTCCAGGGACAGGTGACTTCAGTATAACTTTGAAATATACAAAAGCCGTTTTGTGTTGGAGCCAATTACATGCTGAGGCAGTTCTTGCTGTGTCTCCTTGATCAGTCTGTACTCTAAGCACCGTGCCAGCTTCAGCAACATCTGATCATTACCTGTGCTTTCTACTTTCCAGTCATGGAACAGATGAGGGTGTGAATGTGGGTGCTGCAAGACAGTCATCTATAGCAACAGTGTGATACAGCTAAAGCTATAAACAGACACAAAACAGCCATGCAAAAATGGCAGCTGCCTGCAGCCTCTCCTTCCTGTCCAGTGATTCATTCTGTTCTTAGTGTTCTGGTAGAGATGCATTTGGATGACTGACTCCTCTCTTCAGTGAAACCTGTTATTAATTGTTTAAGTTGTTAATTTAATTTTCAGGATGTTCTTCAGGTACCACGGTGTGGACTTGAACTTACCTTTTTATTCAAGATGCAAACTGGACTCATGCTATGAAGGAGATAGTGTGGATAGTACAGAGCTAAAATCCTTGTCTCCTATCATTACACACAGGGTTGTCTCTGCTTCAGAACCTGGGCATGAAGGATCAGCTGGAGCTCTTCTGGCATCCTGGTACCAGCATTACACATAGGAGGGGTAAAGTAGTGTGTTTCAGGGTATGCCCTCTCAGGACAAAGCCCACAAATTAGAGAGGAAATCTGAAATAGATTGCTGCTTATAATTGTCCAGAAAGTCAGATAAACTGCTTTCTGTCCTCAGGGCAGCAGAAAGAATGCACAGTCTTCTTTCTGATTGCTGACTCAGTAACAGAGAGGAAAACTTGGCTTTTTGTTACAGAAAACATGCGTAAGTTTTAAGCTTGCTGGTATTGACCATCTTCTGCAGCCCAAGTAAATAAACCTGTCTTACTGTTTTTCCAGACATATGTAATCCTGCAGCATGCAGCTGACAGTGTTTCATGTTCTTGGCTCATGAAGGGCCTGTCTCTCCCTTTTGCTCCGTATCTGTTATCTGAAATAACATGAAACTCTCAGGCCACAGTATTTTAATCGGAGGGCCCCTTATTGTGGCATATCCTTCCATGGGGATTTTCCAGCCTGGGAACACGGTATGAGCCTGTCTCAGGGTAGCGTTGTGGTAGCAAGGCAACACAGAAGTACAAATGTGTTCTAATCGCAGCTGCCAGAAGGGATCCTGGTGGAGGACAGGAAGGCTTTGAGTTGGCATTTAAGGCCTCTGTGCATCGTAAAATGATGCTTGGTGTGTTTTGAAGACAAAACAGATTCCTGGGCAGTTGAAACAGCAAAGGTCCTGTAAATCTTAAAAGGAGAAACTCACTGTTTAATACCTCTATTAAGATGTTGAAGTTTCAGGTACTGTAAAGGCCAGTATATCAAGAATATATGTATTCTTTCTTTTTTTTTAACATATTTGTCAAACATAGTATCTGAGAAGGCCTAGTATTTTCTTCTGTAGTATGCAAGGCTTCCTTCAAGAGAGTAGAGAACTCTTCACAGTTAATACAAAACATTTTGACTTGGCTTTTAAGTTGAACAAAACAATGCAGTATAGTTTACATTATAGTGGGCAGACAAATGATTCTCGGCACTGAGTCTTCTGAGTAACATTGTGTGAGAACCTCATAGTCACATGGCCAAGTGCTTTAAATAATGCAGTAACAAAAGTGTTGGGGAAGGGGCTTGGTTCTGTCAAGGCAGGTGTTAATCAGCATCAGGAACACAGGATCAGGAACCATAATCTGTAGACAGAGAGGAGATGCAGGCTCATTGCTATGCTGAGCACACTCCTTCATCCTCTCTCCAATGTCCTGCCTTTTTACCTTGCCTATAAACCATGGCAGGCACAGGTAGCACAGCTAGCATCTCTCGTGCTGAGATAGGTGCTCCTGACCTTTTACTGGTGTCCTAATAGATTTTGCCAGCATGTGGGAGAGAAGGGTCCTGAAAATCATGGTGCATTTGAAATACCACACTATTGGAGACGAGAGAAGGTGGTCAATTGGTTAAAATCTGTTTTGACACGTAAACACGTTATCTTTGTCTTGAATTAGGAAAACTGAAATTCAACAGCTCATCCCTGGGATACAGGTGCTACTTGAGAAAATTTGCTGCTTTTTGCCCATGGCTCTTACATTTGATTTGTATAGCTTAAATTGCTGATGTTTTCACTGCATTGATTTTTAAATGAAACAGTGGTACTTTGCCAAAAACTTTTTATTTATATATGTGTATATATGTGTGTGTGTACATATATGTGTATACATACATATGCACACACGCTTTAAAAATAGGCCTTATTTTATTTCCTTCCACAGTGCCTACTTGTACAGCTTTTGCTGTGTTACAACGTTCTGATAGCGCCCACTTCTGGATCTTTCTCTCACCAGTTTTGGACAGGAGGCAGAGCCTTCTTTCTTACTGGTCCCACGGAGGTTCCCAGCACGTATTTCTAATGGACATGTGCTTCCCAACAAGACATGATAGCAATATAGTGAAAGCACAACTCCATTTAGAGTACACTCTCTGCATGTATACAGTTCAAGCTCCTTTGCTCCTTCTAGATTTTAATCAAATCTGTGTGTGTCTAAAATCAACGGCAATGGCAATTGTAGCATTTTAAAAACTAGAAGAAGCTGTAGCATAGTCCACTGCAAAACTTAAATAAGGAACAAAACTAAATGAACTGTTATAGACAATTGTTCCAGTGTTGTACAGATTGCATTTCTTTAAAGAGCAAATAATGTACTTGTTTTGAATATCAGCTGTTTGGAATCGCTGAGCACTTACATGGTGCACATTACTCTGCAGCAGTCTGTTGGCATATAAATGTGATGTTATCAAATGAAGCCTCATTTTGTGAGCAGAGAAGGTAAGAGTAGCTGTTGTGACACTGAAAAAGGACTAGTGTTGAAGATGCAACAGATTCAGCTGCATAGGTATTTTATAATGCACTGACTGTGTGAGCCGGTGTGGCCTGTGTTGCATAGCCACCAGTCCATACTCCAGCACTGAAACAGGGGGTGTGTTGGAGTTGTGCGCTTGAGAGACCTGGCAGTAGATATTCCTTTGGTCATACCTCTTCCTTACAACCTTCATAGTAACTGTGTGTTTTCCTCTTCTGCTAGGCTGCCTTCCTGCCCTTTGGGCCCAGCCTTTATACTGAAACTTGTAACAAAGGCATGAGTATGTGGTGGTGAATGTGTGTGGAGAGCGGGGTGATGGAGATCCTGCTCTAAAACACAGCTCTGGCTGTTGGACTTAGACCATTCATTAATTTCTACTTCAGCTTCTATTTCAGCCACTTAACAGCTGTGAGGCAAAGACTCAGCAACTACTGAACTACCTTGGATTCATGGTGACAGCATTGCCTCATCTTCAGGCTTTGGTCTTACATGCACCAGTGCATGTATCACTTCATATACTTTTTGCACTTAACAGAAAATGCAGGTTAGATAGGCTTAAGGTGTGGCAAAATTGCAATGTTTGTACTTTTTTGTAACTATGGGGATGATTCTACAGATACAAAGATGCACTTTCAGGTAACTATGAAAACAAGCTTGTAGAATGCAACTGTTCAGGAGTTTCTCTGACTGCAGCATTCCTTGATCCCCATCCATCTCTAATACTGTGTTCTCCTTGAAAGCGTGCTTGGGAATGAGAGATGGTGTCTTCCTCCCATCACAGTGTGTATTTATAGATGACTGACTGAAAGTTCATATATATTTTTAAACAACTACAAATTGGCTGCTATTCTCAGATTTAGGTTTATTAGACTGATTTTATAATGCATAAAAGTAATATTAAAGTTTTATTTATAATGTCAACATTTACTGATTTGACACTTGGCTTGTAGGAGAGATCCAGCTCAAAGCCTTCATTCCTTTTGCTGTTTAATATATACTTTTTTTTTAACAGTGTAGCCATTGTATGTGTGGAATGCAGTGAAATGAATGCAAATTACTAATCTTAACCTGCAGTTAGACCAGCAGGTTCAATGTTTACAGGACAGTGACTATTGATTGTAAACCCATACGTGGCGGTTGAAACAGTGCACTCCTTCCATGTTTTAGAAGCATTGTTTCTGCTTCCCATGACAATTAAGGAAATAGTTGCCCTCTGATTTAGATTCCTAGTTACATCCCTTTGTAGAGATTCAAACGCAGATTATAACTTTTCTGCCATGAACTCATAAGACAGAATTTCTACTGATACAAGTCTTGTATTGAACATGTTTTCTGAAAGATTGACTTTTATTTTTTTGTGAAGATAATTTATGAGAATGTTTTATAAGCAGATCAGTGTTGTCGAAAAAGTTGGTCTGAAGTCTTGAAATAAATGTGTGTAGATATTAAAGGTGTGTCCCAAAGCAAAGTATTTTTGAACAGGGCACTGTTACTAGTGTAGTTATCCCTCAGCTCTCCTAGCAACACACCCATTTCACACATCACTGTGCACAGCTCAAGTGTGTTATTTAGGAGATGACTTGATTTCAGAAGATGTGGCTAGCTTTATGTTGTGCATACCCCATATTACACCTCTGGCAGTGAGTCCTAATATAAAAATCAGCTGCAGAAGGCAGAACTTTTCCCCTATACAAATCACTGCAGGTTAGAGAGCAGAGAGCCTGCCCTTGTGCTTAACTGCAGGAATGTTAAGAGTCTGGTGACTGTTTGGCACTTAGAGTCCTCTCACTGTCCACAGGGTGTGCCACACATTAGTCCTTTTGCTTTCTAAAGGGAGGCAGGCAGAAATTGACATCTGCCTGTGTCAAACAGTTAACAGCTTGCCTTGCCATGGCATCCCTTTTTTTGTGCTGCTGATCTTGCCAAATTGGGTAGCAAGAGGTGCTTGAAGAATTACTGAGTATTTATTGTGTAATTTTAGGTGCTTATAAAGCCTTCACTGCTATTTAAAAGCAAAATTCTGGGGATCTGTAGCATAGCAATAGCTGTATAATTCCAGCTTGCCGACCATGCCAAAAGCAAGTTACCCTTGGGATGGTTTAATTAGCAATGGTGTAGATAGTAGCAAACAATAACCTTGAAGCCACAAGTTCTGATTATTGGAAGGGAGCATTTCTGCTTTGAATGCTATAGATTCCAGTGTCCTTCCTACTTATGAACCACCCATGACGTCTTAACTCTTCTCAAACTATGGCTTAACTATTGCTTAAATAACTGTGTTTTTCACCTCTGGTTATTAAGTCATCCAACTTCAAGCAGTTTTACAAATGCTATTTTAATATTAAGATACTCTAAGATGTCTTATAGCATTTCTTGTGAATGTTCTAATACATTGGTAATAAATCATCTTGGCCCAACAAGCTAAGATAAGCTGACCATTGAACAGTTTAGTTATTGTCTAAGTGCTTATTCTTTGTGCATCTGCCTAATAATTCTCAGAAAAAAAAAACAAAACCTAATTATAAGCATTGAAGTGGTTGAAAACTGTTTCCACATTGTGTGCCTCAAACCAGTATTGCATTATCACACGTTTACTTGTGGATTGGTCTCAGAAACAGGCTTTTAATGATGTAACTTGTTTCTCAGTATCTGCCTAGCAAATCAGTATGCTGTGGTAACTTGTCTACAAATAACATACCTAGTGTACTAATTGGTTTAAAAAAGTAATTTATAAAAGATGGACTTTTCTCTTATATTTAAACATCTGTTTGTCCTTGGGTTATGTTCTTAGAACAATTCTGTATATATTTTGCAATATGGGGTTTGTGTTTAATTTGATTGTACATTTTGCACTGATTTGAAATTCTGTATTCTAAGTATTATTTACAAGTTCCAGAGATCTGTAACTAGAATTTGTCTGTGAAAAATACAACATTTCTCCTACCCTGGACGTTTGTGGAGTAGTCATGCTTTAAAAATAGTGAAATACACTTCTGCAGAGAGAAATGTACTTTGTTTCAGCTGGGCACTACTTCTGTAGGTATTCTGTAGCCTTGCTGTTTGAGATCGGGTCATGCTCTGTGAGAGGGTGGCTGTGTGGTAGCAGTGTTACTTCGTAGGTTTTGGTTTCTAAGATGACACCTACACACTAAGTTTGACCCCTGCAACATTCAAGCTCTTCTAGAACCCTTATTTCTGTGGGTAGCACTTACTGTAACTGGTAAAGTCTTTCTGTGACAGCACCATAGTGTGTTTTTGTTTTGTGAGCTACGTCAGTGACGATCTAGATTTTCCAAGGTAGTTTTGTACAATTCCTTGCTCTATTTGCACTCCTCTAGAAACACATGACCTGGTGTTTTCAGGCTGCGAGGAACAGGCCCATGAGTTAGCCCCATTGTGCTTGGCTTGGGTGAGCACTGGTGGACCTGGCCTGCACAACCCAACGGCCAGAGCCCATGGACCTTGGCTTGGAGGGGGTCAGCTGGGGCAAGAGGAAGGGCTGTCCAGGGAGCAGAGCCCAGATGGAAACTCTGTCCTGCCGTGAGTAGACAGCCCACCCCTCCCTGGAGGTCAAGACCTGTCAGCTCCTGGCCTGCCTCTCATGGCTGATGAGGTTCCTCAAGCTTGACACCTCTGCTTATGATGTCCCTGCTGCAGTAACCGTTCCTCTGGGATGGAGCAGTTGTTTCTCCCCGCTCTGTTCAACAATTGATTGCAGAACAGGGAAGGGCTTGGTTTTGCCCTAGCATCTCAGGGTAAACCTCGTTGTTCCTTGCTGGGCTGCAAATCAACAAGCTCCGAAGCAGCTACATCCACATTTAAAAAAAAAAACATATATAGAAAAACTCAGTTCAGGACTACTGTTCTGGGAAAAGAGGGGAAGCAAACAAAATACTGACTTTCATGTAGAGGAAAAGAAACCAAACACAAAACACCCAAGCCTGAAGTGTTCATGATTTAACCAAGCTTGCCTTAAAAATGGAGAAAAAATGCCCTTTCTCTGTTAACTGGGGAAAGTGAGGTGGCATCTTCCACTTATTCTTTCTTCAGGTCCTAGTGGTGGTGTGGCACACTAAAACATACTGCTCTTCATGTTGTATGCACTGCTTTTCAACTTTTACGTGTTGCAACCAGCACCTATTTCAAATATGCAATTATATGAGCCAGCCAGGCTGTCCAATGGATAAAACACCTGTACCTGGAGGACTTGGGAAATCTCTGAGTGCTGAATGTGGTGAAGTCCTTCCAAATGCAGCTGGGTTTGTGGCACACCTTTGTGAGACAACAGCATGCAGTGAGCTAGGTGAACTTTGTTTTTCAGGAGACATGACCAAAAAATTCATCCTCATACCTAGTCCTGAAAAAGGAATATGATCTACTTCTCCAGTAACTGGGAAGGAGCAGACAGTGATGAAACTATGATCCTCCTCCTTAGCAGAGCCTTGCTAGAGGCTCTGGCACCACACTTGACAGACATCTCCTTGAACCTGTGGGCATGACACCCCAAGCTGCCCATGGAAGGCAGCCAGGAGATGCATGCTGTGGTGCAGGTGCCCTGTGAGGCTTCTTGTTGCTTAGTGAGAATAAAGGCACATCCTCAGTCCTATCCATGTGTAGGGAGGCCTTGAAACCTTTACCCAAGCCTACAGGAGAGTGCTCTGACCGCCAAAGGGAAAGAGGAAAAGAAAGAAAGAAATGCAAGTGGACGAGCTTCCTAGCTGGGACACCAGATGACCCAGAAATTCACTGTTGGAGGGATTTGGGGGACAAGGGGGTGTTTGGGTATCCAGAGGGTTGTACCCCATGTTTAAGTGCATGGGGTACACCTGAAGTGGCCCATGGGCAGAGAAGGTACCATGTCAAGTTACCTGCCATTTCAGTGTGAGGGACCATAGGTTTCAGTGGAGGATTAGTATTTACACGGTTCAATACATATAGAGGAACTCAGGTGCTTCCAGGATGCCATGATGTTCTGCCTGTATCTATTATGATCTGCCAATGAATTTTACTCCTGCTATCACTGAGCTGAGAGAACAGCCAGGATCTGGTTTGCAGGCAGAGTGGACAACTTCCAGCAGTCCCTCCCTTCCTGCTCATGTAGGGTTGTGCCTTGCAATCTGGCTGTGCCACATTCCCATCATGGGGAACTGGTGTCTGAGAATGGGAAAGATGGTTTGGCCATGAAAAATCCCAGTTTGACTTCAAAGTGGATTTAGTCACCAGTTAGACAAATGCACTTTGAAGTATAGCTAAGCAAGAAACTTTTAGACAAAAATTAAGTCACAAGGAAATTAAATTGAAGGGCAGCTGGAGCCATTTTGGACATCAAATTGATCATCAGGTGACAGCTTTGGCCCACTAAAAAACATGCTTTCTTGTTGTGGACAACCAGTGGACTGTAACACACAGATGTCCAGGCTGAAGAACCAAATGCTGGAACGCATGGTGGTGGTGGCTGCATTTCCTCATTCCCAGGACCAACCTGTTGCAAACAGAACAATGCAGACATAGAGCAGCAATGCCTTTGCAGGCACCCACATACAGGCAAGCATCATTGACATGAATAATACAAATGGGCCAACTCTGTGCCTTCTCACCAACTAACTTGGCTCAAAGTTCACTGCTGAATGATTCTCTCCCTCTGACTCAGTTTTCCCAGGCCTCTTTTGTAGCTGGCACCATGCTCTTGTTCTGTCCCAGAACCTGGCTCTCACACCTCTTAACCAAGTCTCCTGGGTTTGGCTGGGATAGGGTTGATTTTCACAAGAAGCTGGGAGGGGGCACAGCCAGGACAGCTGACCCAAACTAGCCAAGGGGATATTCCATACCATAGAACATCATGCTCAGTATATAAACTAGGGGGAGTTGGCCAGGGGTGGAGGGATTGTGGCTCGGGAACAGGCTGAGCATCGGGTTCTAGGTGGTGAGCAATTGCATTGTGCATCACTCGCTTTATACATTCTTTTATTAGTAGCAGTAGTATTACTTCTTCTCTCCTTGTGTCATCCTATTAAGCTGTCTTTATCTCAACCCACGAGGTTTTACCTTTTTCTTCTGATTATCCTCCCCATCTCACTGGGGCAAGGGGAGGAGTAAGCAAGCAGCCATGTAGTGCTTAGTTGCCAGTGGGGCTTAAACCAGCACACCAAGAAATCCAGCTTAAATGTCTGCTAGGGGATCACAGAGAGAAAGGAAAAGCAACAACAACAACAAAAGTTATAGAGAGAGTTTAATAAGGAGGTAGAACAGCCCACAAGGTTCAGGCACAGAGCCTGGCTGGACAAGTGCTTTGACCAGGAGCCTGCTGACTTAAAATTGGGCCCCTGTAATAAAAGGGGGGTTAGGGCGGGTGTCAGAAAACACACCCAGAGAAACTGCACACAGATAGCACCTCACCCCAGACTGGGAAATGGGGTAGGGACAAGGTCTTTCACCTTCAGGACTTCTCTCAGTTAACCTGTGCTGTGAATCAAATTGATAGTTTACCACAAGCAGCCACTCTCACAGGTAAGGGCTGGCACTGCTGCTGGAACAGTGCCCCCCAGTCTGTGCCGGCTACCTACAAGGCTGGTGTGAGCCCAGGATGTCTGGGGCTGCTGTCAGGTGCTGTCACACCTCTGCTCATGTGCACACTTGCCCTGGTTTCAGCTGAGATACAAGTTAATTTTCCTTCTAGTAGCTGGTATAGTGCTATGTCTTGGATTCAGTATGGGAATAATGTTGATAACACACTGATGTTTTCAGTTGTTGGTAAGTAATGTTTATATGCAGTCAAGAATTTTTCAGCTTCTCATGGTCAGCCAGCAAGAAGGCTGGAGGGGCACAGGAAGTTGGGAGGGGACACAGCCAGGGCAGCTGACCCAAACTGGCCAAAGGGGTATTCCATACCATGTGATGTCATGCCCAGTATATATAACCTAGGGGAGTTGGCCTGGGTGGATCGCTGCTCTGGAACTAACTGAACATTGGTTGGTGAGTGGTAAGCAACTGCATTGTGCATCACTTGGTTTGCATATTCCAATTCTTTTATTATTATTATTATTATTGTCATTTTATTATTGTTATTATCATTATTATTTTCTTCCTTTCTGTCCTATTAAACTGTCTTTACCTCAACTCACAAGTTTTACTTTTTTTCCTCAATTCTCTTCCCGATCCCATTGAGTGGGTGGGAAGTAAGTAAGCAGCTGCGTGGTGCTTAGTTGCTGACTGGGGTTAAAGCACAACAACACTGTTTTGAGGTCAGGACCTCCTGGCTCAAAGCACCTTTCCCTCCTGCAATTCCCAAAGCATAAGCAACTACAGTGGCTCTGAGGGCACAAAACATCCCCAGCAGCAAGGACATCAGCCATGGATCTTGCCAGTCCTGCTTCAAACTGGCCAAGCTGAAACATTAATCCAGCCATATGGGCCATTACACAACCTAGCATCGAAGGTCCTGCTCCCCCATCTCTCTGTCACAACAGGATGGCTTCGTGTCCTCTCCTCTGCTGCAGCATCCTGCTTTACAAAACACGGAGTAGAGATGGTAGCAAGTCTCCTACGACTCAGTCTTAGAATCCACAGCCCCCACAGCTGCACCTGAACATCTCCTGTCTGAGCAAAACTTCTGGACACTGAGGGGGCTGTCTGACAGAGTCTCAGTGTATCTGCAACAAAGGTGTGGAAACAGACCTCAGCTAGGAGGTGCCAGAACTGAAGAGCCTCCATCAGCCCTATTACAGGAGAGAAGACTGCTTCAGTTGACCAGGAGACACTTTTTTCTTCTGCCCTCTTCCACCTCAGCTTCCCAACCTCTGGCTCCTCCTGGTGCCTCCATCCTCCTAACTCATCAGCCATTCCCTTCCCAGGACTCGTTGCCACTGCTATGTCACTGCTGTGTACAATGGCTTGTCATATTTGCTCTCCTCTAGAAACATTTAACAGGTTTTTTCAGGTTTCTTTGGTTTTAAGTGAACATTGTGTGGATTTTTTTTTTTTCTATCTCTTTAAACTGTGGTGTGTCAGCAGCCTGGTCATAAACTTTAAACTGCATCCTGCTAAAACCTGTCCAAAGTCTCAGTTTTATCTGCCTGTTAGAGGGAGCTAGTTTAGTTTCTGTTAATTATAAATACCCTCCCCGGTGTCTGCCAAGTTTTATGCTGAGTGTTGGCACAAAACGAAGCAGTGTCATTAAAGTACCATGCTACTCAAACAGGGACCTTAGTTCTGGCAATTCTCTTTTGTATACAAAGCCATTTGCTGCTGGGCACAGCTTTATGATTTTGCTGTCTAGTTAACCGTACTCACTGTTAAACTGGAGGCTGCTGCCCTCTTGCTTTCTAACTGAGGATAGCAAAACACTCCACTGAATTAGGAAAGGCTTTCAGGAAGCCCTGCCCAGCCACTGCATGTGCTATTCCTGCGGGGTAAAAATTATTGTAAGAGAAATGGTGTACTGTAGTTATGCAAAGATGCTTATGCTATAACTGTTTGGTTCATGGATTAAAAAGCTTGTTCCATTATTTTAAAGTCATCCTCCTCCAAAACTATCATCAGTTTGGGGAGGGAAAAAAGGCAGTAAGGTGGAGTGCTGAGGGCACAGGTTTCTGAAGCTGCTCTCCCAGTGTCTCCAGAGCTTTCTTTGATGGTCCCTCATGCTGTCTTCTTCAGGGTGCCTGTCTCCATCCCCACCATGGGGTGCCTCCCTACACCAGGACATGTTGCTGAACCCAGACACCCATAGCCCATGCTGGGAGCAGCGGTGGTGCCATGCCATGCTGCAGCATGGAGAGCATGGGCTGGCCAGCTTCTTCTGATCCCACTCCAGGAAGAAAGCAGGTGCTAGGGCTGCACCTTGGTGGAGACAGAAAGCTGAGTCTTTTCCAGCAGCAGTGTCACCAGAGGCTCCTGCTTTGTCCTGCCTCTGCCAAGGACTGCTGTTGCTGAGGAGTGTGTCACTGGCAGGTCTTGCTGGGTCTCGTTGGGCAGCACTGCTGGGAGGAGCAGCAGAAAGGCATGGGGTGCTGCTCTGCAAGTGCCATTCTGCTCTGGAGGGGGGCATGCATGCTGGGGAAGCATTGGTAAGCCGTGTCCTGGGGGTGGCCCACCTGTCCCCAGTGGCCCCACAGAGGAAGGGCACAAGGGACCTAGTTCCCAGTGGGGGAAAATCTGGCACAGGGAGTTGCAACCTGTCTGCAAAGGGACGCAGGGCAGCCTAAGGCATGGGCCAGCAGCCAAGGCCCCATGGTGCTGGGCTTGGGGTGAGCTGGGGGAACAATGTCTCACACAGCCAGCGAGGGCCATGCCCCACAGCACCAGCACAGGGAGATCATGCTGTTTCACAGCATGAGGGCTAAGTCCCAGCACTCAGCAGTGAGGAACAAAGTCCGGCACTGCTCCAAGGCCAGGTCCCAGGGTGCCGAGAGTGAGGGCAGCCTTGGTGGCAAAGGTCTGCCTGCCTTCAAGAGCAGGACTCATAGCTCTCCTATTCAAGTAGGAGCCTGAAATTCATAGCCCAGAATGGCTAGAGGCCAGGCCCCATGGCACTCCGCCCAGGGGCATGGTGGTGTACAGTTATGGCAGAACCCCAAGCCAGATGCCATGGGGCTTGGCTTGGAGGGAGGTGGGGAACAAAGCCTTCAAACAGCCTGAGGGCCAGGCCCAGGCTGCACAGGCACAGGGAATTTGGTGGGGCATGGTCTCCATGGTCTGAGGACTTGGTCCCGCAGTGCTTGGCTCAAGAGGGGTCTGGGGTGGAAGATCCTGCAGAACAAAACACTCCTGCATGGCTGGACAGCTTGACCCACCTCTCTCCTCTGTGCAACAGCCTCCTCGACAAAACAGGAGAAGAGCTGCTGACGTGTTTCTCCACTGCAGCTCCACTCAGCTCACTCAGGAGCAGAACAGGGGTTAGCTCAGTCCACGCTCATGTCGTTAGAAGCTGTGGGGCAGGCAGAGAGGTCCATCCTGAGTCTCCTCGCTCACACGGCCACTGCCAGCTCCTCCAGCTTCCTCGCTGCTCCTGCCGCTGCTCTCCTCTTGCCCACCTCAGCTTCACATCCTCTGGCTCCTGCCACCATCACCACCGCCTCTTAACTCCTCCAAACTTCTGCCTGGGTACACCCAAACAGCTGCTGCTACGGCCACAGCCCCACTGCCCACAGACACAAGGAGTGTCTCCTGCCCTCGAGAGGAGCCCTGCCCCAGAGCAAAACCCTAGCAGATCCACCCAGCAGCCCCAAGGCTGTCTGTCTCCCTCCCTGCAGCACCTGCCCACTCCACCAGTACCAGCATGCCAGGCAACTTCCCAAAAAAGCACAACCAGCAGAGCACTGCCATAGCAAACAGCCCTCTGCGGAGCAGCATAAAAGGTTACGAGGCAGTGCTAGCAGCCATCGGTAAAACGCTACGCTCTCAGGCACAAAAGCTGAAGTGGCTGCTGCTCTCACGAGTGCTCTGAGCGCATCCCCATCTCCCGCTCTGGCACCCAGAGCCCTGACGCACACAGGACTCATGCAGGCAACGGGCACGACACGCCTGCTTTCCGTGGGTCTTCCAGAAAGAGCAGGCACCACGGCAGGATTAAGCTGTCACTCTGCTCCGTGCCACTTCACAGCTACGCCACCGCGGAAGCGGCACACCGCTGCCATTTCCATTCAATGCAAGGCTGACTTCTAACCCAGCCTGGTGACCTGCACAGGATTACCACCACAATCACAGCTCCACCGGACTTAGTGCAGCCACAATGAGCAAACAGCAAACACTTTCTCCTCACCATCAGCTGATGGCCCAGGGTGGCCAAAAAAACACAGAAAGAGAAATGATGGGGCAGCAGTTGCCTAAGCCACCTGGATTAGAGAGGCTCAAAGGGGGCTGAAAACCAGCAGGTACCGCTGACCCAGCAAAAACGCAGCTCCAGCCCCCACCTCAGTTCACCCAAACACGGTCGGGCAGCTGCTGGGTCCAAGCATGCCGAGAAGGGCCACAAACACTAACGCTGCAATGGAGAGGTCAGGCAAGAGGCGAAGAGCAGCCACCTGCAGACAACCGTGACCCTGAACGCGCAGCATCGCCTGTCACCTACACACAAACCTCCTTCAGCTTTCTATCACGCTGCCCACAACGGCTCCCTCCTGAGCCTGGGAAACAGCGACATCCGCACGCACACATTTGGCCACATT
Organism: Haliaeetus leucocephalus; assembly: GCF_000737465.1. NCBI lineage: Eukaryota > Metazoa > Chordata > Aves > Accipitriformes > Accipitridae > Haliaeetus > Haliaeetus leucocephalus. The sequence goes on from NW_010973041.1 coordinate 727,774, forward strand.
TCTCCCCAGAAGACACAGGAGCAGGCCAAGAGCACAGGGTAGCTACGGCAGCATCCAGAAAGGCTCCCTCCTGGGTACCAACCCACATTCAAACTTCACCTTCCGCAAGGGCGGGCGCTTAGATTCCCACGTCCCTAAAAGCACTGCTGGCACGGCAGCACCCAAGGGTCCACCACACTTCGTTTCGCCTCGCTCACACACACACACACACACACACACTGACCTGTTTACCACCGTGACGTGCCTCTGCATGGGAATTTCTTTAGGTGGTCCACTCCCAGTGGCTGGAGGCAAGGCAGGCCGGGCACTCTCCATACTGGGTTTCACCACTCCACACGCCACTCCTCTGCCTCGTGGCGGGCGAGGAACAGGCCTCTTGCTGCCTTCTTCTGGCATGCTCAAAGACCTGGGCTGCTGCAAAGTTCCTTTGGGCTTTCCTAAAGAGTTTGCAGATGGAGCCGTGAGTAGCACTCTCCTCCACCCAACCCAAAGAGACTTCAAGCACAGCAGATAACTCCCTCCGGGGAGTCCATACTTTTCCAAAAGACAGTTACGAAGGATGTTCTCGGCCACAGGCGTGGGTCTCTTTGCTACAGCATCGTGGCTCACACCCAAGGACTCACAAACCACAATCTCCACTGCCGTGCTGCAGCAGAGAAAGAAACAGGTGACCCTGTCTCTCCTTACACTCTCAGAAAAGCCTTGCACCTGTGACGTGCCACAACAGGTCACATCTCAGGGGGAACCCATGGTCAGGCTGCTCTTTACCACCCAACGGCAGCAGCAGCAGCTCCCAGAGGCATAGCACATGCGGCCTAACTCCACCTCCTCGGCCACCTCCTGCACCACCGCCCAAACAGTTTCTTCTTCTCTACCCTAGCTTGCAAGCTCCCTCCTCCCTAACTCCCACCACACGGCAGAGGTTGCCAAATAACAACTGCAGAGGAACACACCACACTGGCCTTCGGGCCACCCTGGGGTAAACAAGCTCTTGGTCACTTTGCTCTTTACTTGCTGGCTGCACCACACCCATTTCGGCAGGCTCAAACACTTCCGAGGGGTATCACCGTGCAAGACAGTGAATCAACGTGCGTTGACAATCATTGTCGTTTAGTTGGGCTAT
>NW_010973041.1:728906-730536 GCF_000737465.1 Haliaeetus leucocephalus
TGGGCTATAAGTCACCAGTTCAGCTTCCCGACTAGAGGGCAGACTGTGGGCATGGTCGCAGGAGAGCAAGAAGCAGCAAACTCTTCATTACAGACAAGAACAGGGGAACACAAACAAACTGCAAGACCCGCTGTTGCTCCAAGTTGCCAACTCGCAAGCAGATGGGCCTTACCTGGGCCTGATCCTGGGATACCCACTGACAGCAACACAACAACAGCACGGCAGTGAGGGACACCTGACCCACGGGCTCTAGGAAAATACTGCTGCAGCAGCTTACGCAAAAAGGCGCATGGGTACCAAGAAGAGCCCCTGCGCTTCAAGAACGTCGTGGCACCAGGGCACTTGCAGCAGCAACAGGAGCTGCTGAAACAACCACAGATAATGCTGCAGGGACTCCTTCTCGCTGTGAGGGCATGGCTCATCCCTGCCACTCCACAACGGGCTGAGCTCAGCCTCAAAGAACGAGCAGGCTCGTCGCCACACTTCTCGCCCGCACCTCAACCGCGGTTCTCACAGAACCACGGGCAGGTGGAAGGGAAACCAAGCGTCCTCCAAGAACTCTTCTTTCAAGATCATTCACATCTCACGTACATGCTCGAGAAGGGCTTCCTCGCTGACCAGGGCTTGCAAGCACAAGCACCCTTGTCAACAACACTCTCCGCTCCCAGGAACTCTTCACTGGGACCACGCAGCTCCTGGCCGTTAGTGACACAGCCTCACGGCCAAGACTTTGGCTCCAGCAGCTGCACAGTTCCTTCACAAAGGCAGGCCCTCCACGGTTGCCTGGGGCTTACCTGCTAACGTGACTGGAGACGTGTTCTTCAGCCTCATCTGGCAGTTCACTTGACGTCCCATTTTCCTCTTGGAACTCCTCTGCCGGGCCACCAGTTGAGCAATTGGCACAGTCTCGCTGCAAGCAACAGCATGGCAAATGACCTTGTTGGAGCAGGAAGAGGACAGAGGGGAAAACTGTCAGTGAGGCCCAAGCTCATCCACAGCCCTCAGAAGGACTTGCAACCATTTCCATGCCTCTAACTGCTGGGTCACGTGTGCCTGCAGGCCGTTCAGCAAAGGCTTCAGCAGCAGACACAGACCTCGGAGACCTCCCTCTCCTTTCGCACTGCACCTCAGAAATCAGCAAAGCAGACAGACAGAGCCTCTCCATCACCTTCCCACATTAGGTTGGGGCCCGCCAAGAAACAGCCTGGTTTCTCACTCCCATCCTGCAGGCTGACCATCTCGCTTTACAACGCTAGGAAGCCACGGGAAGGGCTTCTAGCCTGCCCTCCCTCCTCCTGCCAAGGCTCACCAGGGGCTCTGGCACCGCTCTGACCCTGCAGAGCCAGGCTGCCTTTGCCCCACTTACCAAAGAAACAGCACGGCCATCCTGGGGGCACAGATAGCCCTGCAGGCACCGGGCTGGCCCCCAACAACGGCCCAGCCTTGGGAAGCCCATGGCCACCTCCCTGGCCTCCTTAATGGCCTCTTGCCTCAACCTCCCCTTGCCATGTCTCAGCAATGCTGCCACAGACCAACCCTTGAATGGATGCAGGAACCCTGCTTCAGCAAGCCCCCAAACCACATGCCTAGCGTGCACTTTGCCTCGCAGAGGAGGTGCAAGCCCAAATCT
>NW_010973041.1:730546-740354 GCF_000737465.1 Haliaeetus leucocephalus
TGCAAGCCCAAATCTTTGGGCCATTCAACTGCTAACAGCCTGCAAAGGCAGCTGGACCAGTACTCTGCCAGGGCTCCACGAGGACACAGGTGGCCACCCAAAAAGCCCCGAGTGAAAAACGGGAGTCTGTGGTCTCAGGGGCTCTCTCCATGGGTCTCAGCCACGCTCGGTGGCGGTGGTACAGGCTGAGAAAGGGGCCCTCAGGCACAGCACTGCTACCTTCATAACCATGGCCCCCAACAAGCATGGGGCTTGACAGTTCAGCACAGGAAAAGCTCAGTGACTTGGCCAGCACCTCCGACATTTAGCAAACAGCAGCTCCAGAGAGGAATTTTTCTCACAAGCGAGGCAGGGCAACCAAAGCAGAAAAACAACCAAAGCAGAAAAACAGAGTGCCAAGAGAAAAAAGCAAGCAACTGCTAAGCAGCAACAGCTTGCTCGACAGCTCTCCTCAGTCTCTCAGGCTGACCCTAACAGCCCAGGGAAATACGAGCAAGGAATGACAATGCTAGGAACAAGGCAACACTCCTGGCCTCCCAGCAGCCCACTCCAGCTTGTCCTTACTCTCCTATTCCTCCTCCACTGCACACCCAGCATCCACACCAGGCTGGCCCCAACACACAGAAATTGGAGGGAGGGCCTCTCCTTCTGAGGGACAGCTCTCCCACCCGAGGAGCTCCTGCTAGAAATCAGACAGTGTTCCTGCCGCACAGTCAACACCTATGCCAAAAGCGTACCAGAGGTGTCAGAGCTTGGATGGGCAGACTTGGCATACAGCACATAAGCAGCGTGACCTGGGGGCAAAGAATCCCCTCCTTTGCCGCCTTCTATGGTTCACACAGGTGTGCAAAACACGCAGAAGTTGTGTGCCAGCACACAACTGCACTCACCAGCCCTGCTCAATGTCTGCCCAGGACACACTACTTTGGCATATGTTTCAACAGATTGATAGGAACAGACCTTGGGATATCTGAGACCATTGTTTGCCTAAAAATCCCCTCAGATAGGAAGATGATGTGTGCATGAACATGTAGCACATCCTCAGAGGAGGGGATGCAGCTTGATGTGACTGTCCTGTGTACGGACCACACTAGTCTGCCATGCATCCCTTTTGCCTGGCTCAGCAGTTCTGCATCTCTCAGATCCCCCCATGGCCATACGCACCATGAGACTCCCAGCAAAACACAGAGTATCATCCCTGTTATTCAAAACTAAAAGCCCCACCAGCACTTTTAGCACCACCACCCTGCTCCTTTGGGCCCCCAAATAACCATGGTCTGAGCTGAAAAGTTCCACAACACCCCAGCACTTATACTGATCCACTTGCTCTTTCTGCAGGAGCTCTGGTCCCTAAAGGCACAGGGCTGTGTTCTGTGCCCCAAAGCCTTGCAGTAATTGCTGTCTAACAGGATGGTCTTGATAGCATGCTCAGTCTGGCTTTTATCTATGGCATCAACCTAAGGATAAAGAAGCCCATGTAGTCTTTTTTGGGATCCCCTTCAGGTCTTTTCCTCGCTGTCCCCACGCACATGTTCCTCTGACAGTGGAATTTTGTGCTGGCCTTCTGTTTTTGCAGACTGTGTTGCCCATGTCTGGTAGGGCCATGCAACACCCAAAGCCTATCCCAGTGACACTTACTGCATGACCATCCCACAGGGCTCTGCCCGGCCATGGGGCCTTCTCATGCTGGCTCACAGGACAGCTCTCTTCTTGGCACATCTCAGGGATTGTGCCGAGGCCTGCTTGGTGGCCATCTCAGAGAGGTTCACAGCCCTCTGGCATGCCCCAACTTCTCTGTGCCACCTCTTACGTGCCCCCCTGACGTGTCAATGCTTTTTCTGCAACCATGCAAAGTGGTGGGCCTGAACCTGCCTTTTACTTTTGTTTAATTACATTTTCCTCAAATTTAATTGTTCATTCCATTAGCTCTGAATAAAGACTAGTTTATCTACTTCATACCTATGCTTTTACAGTCATAAATATTTAATTTGTATACCCCTCTAAATATACATATATAATTAATGTATTTATGTATAAATAAAAATGCATATTAATACACTCCTTTATACATATATTTCTAAGTATATAAATGTTGGTATGCATTGTATATAAATATATATTTTTTTATATCTGAACACTTCCTGGTACAAAGGAAGCAGGGGTTGTGACACCAAATAAAATGGCAGCTCCCTCCCACAAAATGGTGGCAGAAACCTGCCAGCAAGGGCTCCTGCCTGGGCAGCGCAGGAGGCGGTTTCAAAGCAGGCGCCAGAGCTACCTAAAGCCCTCCCAGCCCCCTCAGCTCACAGGCCTGTGCACACTCAGGGCTTCTCCCGGGCCACCGGCTACACTCATGAAAGCCTGGGGAGCTCCAGGCACAAGTGCTGCCAGGCAGGCTCTGCGCTCGGGGACAGGCGTTCTTCTCGCAGACGCTCACTCACCGCAGGGGCGGTCTCGCCAGAGAAACCTCCCCGCCACGATTGTGGACCGAAGCTGGATGGAGCTCTCACGCAGCCCAGGACCAACCCTGCTCTCAAAAAGCGTGCTGCACGCAGGGTTGCGTCCTAGTCCTAACGCGCTGAGCACGCTCGTGTGCACAAAACGCCTCATCTCCACCCCCCTAGCGACTCACGTGCAACACGAGCAGAGTCAGTACTGGTTCAGGAGAAGGTGACCTCGCTCTCCTCAAGCCTCTCTAGCTCAAGGCACAACAGGGGACCGAGTCCCTCACCTCCAAGCACACGAAGGTGAGCAACTGCCGCTCATGTCCCTGCACAGTGCTCTCTCCAAATGGCAGCAGCACCAGGCAGCTGCCTGCAACCGCAGTACCGCTATGCAGGACGCCACATGAAGTTAGCCTCTGCTGCTCTCTGCAGAAGCAGCCCCTTTCCCCGCACCGTTTCCCTTTTTTAGGGGAAATCACCCGGGGCAACACACCAAGTCCAAAAGCAAGAGAAATCCCAACCCTCAGCACATTTCAGACGCTGTGCCACACGTTTCAGTCTGCGCACGGACACTAACACTGTCTCTACCTTCCTGCACCCAAGTTCATGACGGCCCAACTCGAGTGCCAGGCAAGGAGGCAACGCATCAAGTCCTGTTCTTCACCGTTCCTTGAACAGTTTTACTTTATGCACACACAGCACTTTACTAACCTGACTGTGACTCTCTGTGTGTACACCTTTATTTACACACAGGTACACCCACGTCCCCACACCTATACAGACAGCACTGCGTATACATGTGTTTACACATGCACCGTTGACCAGGCTGCTACACAAAATGCTTTGGCAGGAACAATCACAGAAACTTCAGCATAACTAGTCCTACAACAAACTTCCATTTGTGTCTTGGGGCAGGGTGGGCGGCAGGCTGTCACTGAAATCAGCTCAGCCACTGCCTCTCCGACAGGCTGGAAGCCCTCATGGTGTTCAATGAAGACCATGCCTGTACGCAATCCAGCTCACAGGCACAAAGGTACTCTAGCTCCTTACCCCTGCCATTCCTGCCTTTTCCGGTCCCCTATGTTTTGCTGACTGATCCCTGAACAACCTCTACCACAGCTACTTTCACAACTACCTTCGCAGCACCCGCTGCTCAACTACTTCTGGGTGTTACTGCACCCAGAAGGAGGAGCACATGTTGAATACGTGCACTCGCACACCTCCAGGCAGCAATGGGCAGAACCTATGCTGGGCATTTGGATCCTTCCTCGTCTTTTTAGAAACTTAGCAGCAGGTCAACGGAGCTTCACAGGGTGCCCCCCCAAAGAGTGAAAGGAGGTGGTGGTCACCTGCCAGAAGTGAAAGATCCAGGAAGTTCATATCTCTTGGACCCATTCTTTGTGGGGACGTCATGTGTTGGACAAATTTGTAAGTATTAACTTGGTCTTAAAGCTTCAATGGTAAAAAGCTTCGAAGTCCTCTTCTGCATCTGCCTGCCTGTCACCCCATGCCAAGACAGTCAGGGGATCTCATGAGCACCGCAGCGTTAAGGGCAATGAGGCAACTAGCACTGCGCTGTCACTGACAGCAGTTTTGGATACCTGCCCTGCTGTAGGTGCAGGTTTCAGTCCTGTGCACTCCAACGAACCACAGCCATTGTGGGCTTAGGCTTAGCTGCTCCCACAGCCGTGTCTAGTGCCTTTCCCACAGCAGAAACTTCCTATCAGAACTGCTACTGATGGTGTACCTGATTAAGAAGGTACATAAGGTCAGTGTTGTTAAACTCATTTGGTCCGAGTTTTTGTCTCACAGTTCTGGAAATAGAAGCCTGCGAGAGACTGCACCCTGGGTGAACATGTCCATTCACCTGCTCAGACTGGCAGAGGGCCAGCAGCAGCCTTTGCAAACCAAACCCTACCTTAACCTTCGTGCATTTATTGATTTTTGTGTGTGTGTTTACTGAGAACGTGCAAGCCTTTTAAAGTTGTGGGCAAATACAGAGCCACCTGGGTAACAAGTGCTCGATATTACCCAGCATGGTGAGATCTCCCCCCAAGTTTCCACTGCTCTTCAGCTGCCTGCAGAGGGCTAAGGAACATACTGAGTGTAACCAAATGATTGTAGGCAAGTAATTGTCTGTATTTGCTCCTTGTGTTAGGTTTGGTCTGCCTGCATGACCTGGGGACTTGCACAAACAGATGTATTCCCAGAGAGCAGTAGAGTGAGAGAGCTCACAAAGCTGCCCTTGCCCACTCCTCACTATGCCAGCTGCCAGACCATGTTCAGACCAGGCTGAAGGCAAGTCTTCCCAGCTCTGTGGCTCACTCACCAGCAGCTGAGAAATGTCCAGGAGCAGCTTTCTGAACTGCCTCTCAGCTGTTCACGTTTGAATGCTGCAAGCATCCTCAGGGGTCTGACTGGGTTACTTTCCACCTTGTGGTCACCTTACAGCAAAGCATTGGGAACAGGTGGTGAAAGTGTTAAGCTTCTGCTCCATGCCCAGGGCTTCTCTACCGTAACTGTGTAGGCATGCCCAGAAGAAACAGAAAACGATTACTTCACATTTAAGAAACACATCCCTTTCCCCTCTTTCCCTAAGATTTTGTTTGGACTTCAGGACCAAGCTGCACTAAAAAGAGAGACACAGAGATTGAGAGAGAGAGAGAGGAAGTTCTGACTGGACAGATAAGGGTAGAGTTGAGCTGCACCCTGCAGACACCTGGTTCAGGCCAATTCCTATCCACAGACATTTTGAGGAGCACATGAGAAAGAAGTTTTTAGGGTGTAAGACACAGACCTCTCATGGTCTGGGGAAACAAGGCAATGGGTGCTCCTTCACTCTTTCCTGCACATGGGCCTCTCTATGTCTTCTGTCCCTGACTTATGGATTTGTGTGGCGCTGGTTTTTTTGGTAGTGGGGGAGGGGCCGCAGGGGTGGCTCCTGTGAGAAGCTGCCAGAAGCTTCCCCGGCTCTGTGTCAGACCCACCGCTGGCCAGGGCCAAGGCCAAGCCCATCAGCAACTGTGGTAGCACCTCTGGGAGAACAGATTTAAGAAGTGGAAACCTGCAGCAGAGAGGGGAGTGGACTGTGAGAGAAACCCCTGTGCAGACAGCAAGGTCAGTTCGGAAGGAGGGGAGGAGGTGTGCCGGAGGAGGTTGATGCCCCCCCAGCCCGTGGTGAGACGGCAGGCTGTTCCCCCCCAGCCCGTGGAGGGGAGCGAGGGAGCAGATGCCCACCTGCAGCCCGGGGAGAGCCCACACCAGAGCAGTGCGATGCCCCCGAAGATGGCTGTGACTCCATGGGAAGGCCCACGCTGGAGCAGTCTGTGACTGAAGGACTGCAGCACACAGAAAGGACCCACACTGGAGCAGTTCATGAAGGACTGCAGCCCGTGGGAAGGACTCACGCTGGAGCAGTTCATGAAGGACTGTCTCCCGCGGGAGGGACCCTGCACTGGAGCAGGCAGAGACAAGGTGTGGGGAGCTGACCCCAACCCCATCCCCTGTTCCCCTGCGCTGCTGGGGGGAGGAGGGAGAGAGAACCGGGAGTGGGGTTGAGCCGGGAAGGAGGGAGGGGTGGGGGGAAGGTGTTCTCAGGTTTGGTTTTACTTCCTGATATCCTTGGTTTGATTTGATTGGTAGTAAGTTAAACTGATTTTGTTTCTTCCGCAAGTTGAGCCTGTCTTTTGCCCGTGACCATAAGTGGTGAGTGATCCCTCCCAGTCCTTATCTTGACCCACAAGCCTTCCTTTGTATTTTCTCCTCATCACACTGTGGCCGGGTGGAGAAGTGAGCGAGCAGCTGCCTGGTGCTTTGTTACCAGCTGGACTTAAACCACGACACTGACCCTGTTCCCTGAGTGTCCGATACCTATCAGTGTGTTCTCTCACTCCCACCTTCTGGGCTTGCTTTGGGCACTGCTGCTTTCAGATTAGCAGTTTCTGCCTTTGTTCCTTCAGGTGCTCTTGCTGTAGTCCTTCTGCAGCATTGGGACTTGCTGGCGTCTCTCACAACTTTCAAAGACTCTTTGGCTTTTTTGTGACTTGCCAGTGTCCTGACCTCATCCTCTGGCCTTTTCTTTGGCTCCTCTGCCTGCTCCCATCTGGTTTCTGACCATCTAGCTGGCACTATGGCTTTGAAGCCCCACACTCCCTCCCAGTGCTGGAGTCACAGCTACTTCTTGCCATGGTGGGAACAAGCTTCAGAGCTGCTCGCCCTCTTCCTCTTGGCAAGCTTGGGACTCCAGGCAAGCACTGCCTGCTTCTGCCAGGAGCATAGCAGGTTTGGCTGTAGCCCCCCGAACAGCAACCAGCCATGTCCTCCCTTGGCCACCCCCATGGCCCCATGTCCTTCCAGGGGCAGTGGGAGAGCAGCTAGAGCAGCTCTGGCTAGTCTCCTTTGTCAGGAGGAGCACGGGAAGGAGACGATACTGTCTTTGCCAGGGCTCCAGCTGGACGCATGGACGTGTTGGACATGCTCCATCACCAGAGCCTCCCCACAGCTGCTGAGGAGACCGTGATGCTGCAGGGACCTCACGGGTGATGGTATATGAAGTGCTGGGAAGCTCCTTCTGCCCAGGGGCCTGAGGGCTACCAGTCCCGGATGGACTTGGGGCTGGTGCTGGAGATGTGGCTGCCACTGTGGCAGCTGCTAGGCTCAGTGAGGCCAAGAGGCTTCCTTCATGCTTGCCAAGAAGATGTGTCCTGGTTTTGGCTGGGATAGAGTTAATTTTTTTTCTAGCAGCTGGTATAGTGTTATGTTCTGGCTTTAGTATGAGAAGAATGTTGATAACACACTGATGTCTTTAGTTGTTGCTAAGTAGTGTTTAGACTAAAGTCAAGCATTTTTCAGCTTCTTATGCCCAGCCAGCAAGAAGGCTGGAGGGGCACAAGAAGTTGGAAGGAGAGACAGTCACAGGACTGGCGCTGGTCCAAGGATGTATTTGCCCCCCTCCACACACACTGCAGGGGAAGCATGCTCTGAGGAATTAAGGAGAGGCTCCATGTCCTTGAGGCTTAGGGGACAATAATAGAGTGATTTGCCACAACTGTTGCAAAAGAAGCCAAACTCAACTCAGTACCAGAGGGAACCAGAGGTTACCTTTGTTTCAGACAGACTGGCTGAATCAACTAAGCGTAAAGAACAGATGTGTAACTGCCTGTCCCTGACTTAAAGAAATGCAGACATTAAGCAGAACAGTATACCCCAGTGTACCCACAAGTTCCATGTATGTATGGCCCGCTCTGTCAGACCCAGAGGGAAGAAATATGCTCCCCACCATGGTGCCTGTTGGACGGGTCTCTTAGCTGCATGAGTTCTTAGCTTGGCTCTACACCTTATCACAGTAATTTTGCAAGTATAATAGTTTTGTGTTTTATATGAGTTATGTGAAGCACTTAACAAAATAAGTAATGGATCAACTCTGTACTGAGTTTACAAGGCCTCAGGCTGGGTGCTGTGATGCTTGCTCTGTGTGAACTTTTCTTGGCCTGCCTGCAACTTTGTTTTACTTGTTTTAGCTGTTACAGCTAGATTTATAAGGTTGATATGGCTATTTGTTTTATTTTTCCTTATCTTTGTCCAGTGTGACTATAATTTTGTAAGGAGAATAGTTGGAATCACTTGTTCTATGTCAAATGAGATATTTGCAGCACTAGCACAGTGATGTAGTGAGAGAAATACAGGCCTGGCGCGATACTGAAGGCCTTAAGAAGTTACAGCAAAAAACATAGAGGAGTACAGGCATGAAGTAGGAAGAGATGGGACACAGACTTCACATTGCAGACTCCATGGCAAGAAACTCAAGCAGACCAGTATAGGCAGTGTATATGTGGCTCATCCCAACAGTAAGTACAAACATGTCAAAAACAATGAACAAAGGACCTCTAAAAAGAGAGCTCCAGGCTTGAGCTGGCTGCAACCCACATATCCCTTCCTGGCAACTAGTGACAGTCAGTGTTGTGACAATAAGCATATTCTAGAGACCAGTAATGAGATTCACAACTATATCATGATTCCACAGTATATTGGAAATGCAATAGTCTGTGAAGTGTCATATGTATTTATGCTGTGGTTGCTGTATCATCCTACTAAATGAAGAACCCTTGTAAGTTCAAATAGCCTCAAATGAGTAAACTGTATTAAATATTGGACCCTCCACATGTGGAGTATCTAAAAAAGCCTGGTCTGAGAATAGTGGACTCTGATAGGAAGCAGTCTCTGGAGGCTGTCGTGGCTGTGGCAGAAGAAGGCTGTCACCAAGGCTTGGTGGTAGTCATCTTTGGGAGCTCTTTGCAGGCACACCACAGGTGAAGTTCAGCATCTCCACCTTTGCCCTGGCATATGCCCCTGCATATGCCTCTTCCTCTGTGGGGCCAGCCTCTGGCTTGGCTTTGGCAGCCCTCCATCAACATGCCATCATGCAGCTTGACCTGATATTGCCTCCAGTCTGGCTCTCAGAAGTGAACATCTGCAGAGGAAGGAATGCTGCTGCAGGCAAGCTGCAGGGTGGCAGGGCCCCCTGATGGCGGGATGGTGAGGGGCTCTCCATTGCCAGGAGCGCGCAACAGAGCCGACTTCGCAAGGCCTCACAGCATATGGCTGGTGACCATCTTCGGCCCTGCTGTGTGGGACACTAATCAGAAAGCCCGCTTATACATTGGATGTTCAGCCACGTGTTTGGAACGTTGGAGGACACAACCAAAGCCCAAGCTGTGGGATCTAAAGGTCTCAATTGTGCAGCATTGCTTAAGGTGCCTGTGCAGACACGCAGCATCTGGACCTCTGCAGCTGCCTGGGTACAGGCTGAGCATGCACAGCCCTGCTGAAAGGGTACCATGGGCCAGGGCAGTGTGGACAAGGCGCAGGTGAAGCCTGGGTACCCCCCAGCCCCTCTCTGATGGAGAGTGCACCTGTGCAATAGTTTTGTACACGTGTCAGTAAAGAGATCCAACTACAGAATTAAATTCATGACGTTTTCATTACTCAGAAATTGAAGTAATTAAGTGAACTAATTAAAAACCGGTGTTCTCTGTAGAACAGACGTGCTTAACTGTCACTTCTCAGTCCCTCCCTCGAGAAGGCGGTTTTAGCTGCTGCCTTGTAAGAGGACTGAGGTTCCGCCGGCCCCGTAGGAAGGGGGCATGGCGAACCGGGGCGGCCCCGGCGGGGGGGCCCCCACCCTGCGAGCACAGGGAGCCCCGGGACAGCCCCAAAATGGCTCTCGCCGCCTCAGCCGGGCGCCCCGCGCGGGCGGGCCACGCTGCCCCTTCCGGGAAAGCCGGAGGAGGAGGCGGGTGGCGCGCATGCGCTGCGGGCCGGGCGGGCGGGGCACAGGCGCTGGCGGGGCAAAGGCGCTGGCGAGG
>NW_010973041.1:740602-799346 GCF_000737465.1 Haliaeetus leucocephalus
CGGCGGCGGCGGCGGCAGGGGAAGAGGCTTCGGCTGGTGTCTGAAAGCCCCTGGGTTGAGGTGGTGGTAAGGAAACAGCGGAGCCCCGCTGGGCGTAAGCCCTCCCGGGCTGGGCGGAGAGGCAGTGCGGAGGGCCAGGCTCTGCCCGTCGGTGGGAGGCTGCTTCTCCTCAGTGGCTCCCTTGTGACAGAGGAAGTGTCCTGACTTGGGCGGGTTAGCGACCACTTTGTGCCTTCGGAGGAGACTTGCGTTCCACGGGGTTGTGTGTGTAGTCTTTTAAAAGTATGGCTCTTCGGGAGTTCATCTTTCACGGCAGGAAAACTGTCCTCCCTTCCTTTTTTTGTTAGCCAGAGTAATAATCTGCAGCACCGAGACTGTTTTGGAGGCAGGTCATCTTTTTTAAGCATACTGAAAAAAGTTTCTATTCAGATGCCGGAGAAGACTGGTTTGAACAACGTGCCCTGACTTACTGATAGAGGCTTCTCGGGCTGCGTTTCCAATGACGTGTCCCCTCGTCTGGAGGCAGCAAGCTACTGGGAGAATGTAATAACTGTTGAATGACCTAACTTTACAGCACCTGACCACAAAAAGAGTTTTAAAGCTTCAGAATCCACTCCAAGCTATGTAGCTTTCTACTAGTGTATCAGTGTGTTACTTACGGTCACCATTACTGCATTGCAAGTCTTCTGCGTTATTGTTAGCTGTAAGAATGGGAACATCGTTCAGGTGTAAGTTGAAGACTACATTCAGTTTAACCTTTGCACCCTAGAATCTTTCATCTCGTTTAACTGAGTTGTCCTCGTCACTGCTTCTCATAATATAATTTAGGAGGGTATATTTTATAGTATCCTATTTGCTATTGCTGATCTAACTCAGTTCTTTAGTATTGGTGTGCTACAGAGCTATCTGATGGTGGCTTGATGTTGTCCCCCCAAGTTCATGCCCCCATTCTCTTTTTATTGAAGTTTTCTCTTTTGAATCAACTTTTGCAACTTCCCAGGTTATTTTAAGTTTTCTTCATTGTCATTTCTTGCCCAGCTGTAATGGATATTGAGTTAATTTTTCCTGAGCAGTAAGTTAAATTCCGGTAGTTCAGGTAAGAGGACTTTCAGAAGCCATATTAACAACCTAAGAATTTGAGTATATTATTTAAAAGAAAGAATAGAGAAAAAAGCCCCCAGAATGCTTCTCATTCACTTTTCCATGTCTCTTGTACGTATGTGACTTGGAACACAATTGCAGACAAAACAGCATTTGTTTGTGTACTTCTCAATGTTGTGGGTTTTGATATAATTGAAACTTGAAACCGCTTATGCATTTCTCCAGCACATGGTGTCCCTATGATACTGAGTGAGTCCAAAGGAGATATGAACTTCCTGGATCTTTTACTTCTGGCAGGTGACCACCACCTCCTTTCACTCTTTGGGGGGGGCACCCTGTGAAGCTCCGTTGACCTGCTGCTAAGTTTCTAAAAAGACGAGGAAGGATCCAAATGCCCAGCATAGGTTCTGCCCATTGCTGCCTGGAGGTGTGCGAGTGCACGTATTCAACATGTGCTCCTCCTTCTGGGTGCAGTAACACCCAGAAGTAGTTGAGCAGCGGGTGCTGCGAAGGTAGCTGTGGTAGAGGTTGTTCAGGGATCAGTCAGCAAAACATAGGGGACCGGAAAAGGCAGGAATGGCAGGGGTAAGGAGCTAGAGTACCTTTGTGCCTGTGAGCTGGATTGCGTACAGGCATGGTCTTCATTGAACACCATGAGGGCTTCCAGCCTGTCGGAGAGGCAGTGGCTGAGCTGATTTCAGTGACAGCCTGCCGCCCACCCTGCCCCAAGACACAAATGGAAGTTTGTTGTAGGACTAGTTATGCTGAAGTTTCTGTGATTGTTCCTGCCAAAGCATTTTGTGTAGCAGCCTGGTCAACGGTGCATGTGTAAACACATGTATACGCAGTGCTGTCTGTATAGGTGTGGGGACGTGGGTGTACCTGTGTGTAAATAAAGGTGTACACACAGAGAGTCACAGTCAGGTTAGTAAAGTGCTGTGTGTGCATAAAGTAAAACTGTTCAAGGAACGGTGAAGAACAGGACTTGATGCGTTGCCTCCTTGCCTGGCACTCGAGTTGGGCCGTCATGAACTTGGGTGCAGGAAGGTAGAGACAGTGTTAGTGTCCGTGCGCAGACTGAAACGTGTGGCACAGCGTCTGAAATGTGCTGAGGGTTGGGATTTCTCTTGCTTTTGGACTTGGTGTGTTGCCCCGGGTGATTTCCCCTAAAAAAGGGAAACGGTGCGGGGAAAGGGGCTGCTTCTGCAGAGAGCAGCAGAGGCTAACTTCATGTGGCGTCCTGCATAGCGGTACTGCGGTTGCAGGCAGCTGCCTGGTGCTGCTGCCATTTGGAGAGAGCACTGTGCAGGGACATGAGCGGCAGTTGCTCACCTTCGTGTGCTTGGAGGTGAGGGACTCGGTCCCCTGTTGTGCCTTGAGCTAGAGAGGCTTGAGGAGAGCGAGGTCACCTTCTCCTGAACCAGTACTGACTCTGCTCGTGTTGCACGTGAGTCGCTAGGGGGGTGGAGATGAGGCGTTTTGTGCACACGAGCGTGCTCAGCGCGTTAGGACTAGGACGCAACCCTGCGTGCAGCACGCTTTTTGAGAGCAGGGTTGGTCCTGGGCTGCGTGAGAGCTCCATCCAGCTTCGGTCCACAATCGTGGCGGGGAGGTTTCTCTGGCGAGACCGCCCCTGCGGTGAGTGAGCGTCTGCGAGAAGAACGCCTGTCCCCGAGCGCAGAGCCTGCCTGGCAGCACTTGTGCCTGGAGCTCCCCAGGCTTTCATGAGTGTAGCCGGTGGCCCGGGAGAAGCCCTGAGTGTGCACAGGCCTGTGAGCTGAGGGGGCTGGGAGGGCTTTAGGTAGCTCTGGCGCCTGCTTTGAAACTGCCTCCTGCACTGCCCAGCCTTCCCGGGCAGGAGTCCTTGCTGGCAGGTAAGCCTTCTTCTGAAGCGTCCTGCCAGCACTGTAGCAGCCTGTGGCATCGGGGAAGGTGCTGTCAGTGATGAAGCTGCAGACTGCTCATACCTTCACCAGCACCGCAGTGGCGGGCACATGTTTCTCTGGACTGGGCTGTGTTGGCGCTGGCTCTGTGGCTCTTCTGCTCTGTGCAGCCCCCGGCTTGCAGGGAGCGGGTTTCACTTCTGTTGGGTTTTCTCTCTGAAGAGGCATCTGTGGAGTTGAGGCATCATGCGCCTGTGGGTAAGATGTGGCATGGCCTGGGTGCATGCGGTTTCCGTGGCGAAGCTGACAGGTGCCCTGTGGGCATTGGTGTGGGGATGCGGGTTCGTGCGAGGGAGGAGCTGCTATGAGCTACCCAGCATCACCGTGGTGCACGAGGGGAGGGAGCACTGGGTGTCAAGGTGAGGGGCAACAGGTCCCTGTCCTGCTTCTGGTGGAAGTCCTGGCCCTGCAGGCAGTGACATGGGCCAGTTGCCTGGCAGCCCAGTCCCTCTTCTGGCCACATGGTCAGTGGTGACTGGCTGGCAGGGCCAGCCCATGCACAGGGGCTGCTGTGTTCCTTCAGCTGCTTTTTTTGACAGTGTCGTGCCCTGTGTGTTTCACACTGCCCTATGCTTGGTTCGCAGTACCAGGCCCCTGCAAGTGTGCCCAGAAGTATCGAAGTCTCCAAAGATAAGCCACTGAGCTGCTGAATCCTTGCTTGTTTGGGGAGGGAGGTTGAATAGTAAAAGCTGGTACTTTTAGCCTGTGTATGTAAAAATGCCTTTTTGGTTTTTTGTTTTTTTTTTCCTTTTGGGGTGAGGTGGGTATAGGTGAAGATGCAGGAGCCTGAACTTATTGCAAAAACACTGCGAGCTGTTCTTCATCCCTTTAAAAATGGCATACCTTTGTCAGAGCTTCAGGGTGAATACAAATCCCTGACCGGTGAGTGGATTCCCTTCAGGCACCTAGGACATGGCACACTGGAAGGCTACTTGGAGAGCATCCCAGGAGTGGTCAGAATGGAAGGGAACAAAATAGGAGAGGTAAGAATCAGTCACAGTTCAGAAATGGCTTTTGTGTTTGTAAATTGTGCATGGTTCATAACTTTACCTCTTGTCCTGGTTTCAGCTAGGATAGAGCTAATTTTCTTCCTAGTAGCTGGAGCTGATATAGTGTTATATATTGGATTTGGTATGAGAAGAATGTTGATAACACTGATGTTTTCAGTTGTTGCTAAGTAATGTTTAGACTAAGTTAAGGAGTTTTCAGCTTCTCATGTCCAGCCTGCAAGAAGGCTGGAGGAGCACAAGAAACTGGGCGGCAGGGGACGCAGCCAGGACATCTGACCCAAACTGGCCAAAGGGATATTCCATACCATGTGACATCATGCCCAGTATATAAATTGGGGGAAGTTGGCCTCGGGGTGGATCGCTGCTTGGGAACTGACTGGACATTGGTTGGCAAGTGTTGAGCAACTGCATTGTGCATCACTTGTTTTGTATATTCCAATTCCTTTATTATTATTATTGTCATTTTATTATTGGTTACTATTATTGTTATTAGGTTCTTCTTTTCTGTTCTGTTAAACTGTTCCTATCTCAACCCATGAGTTTTACTTTTTTTTTTTTCTGATTCTCTCCCCCATCCCACTGGGTCGGGGGGAAGTGAGGGAGCAGCTGTGTGGTGCTTAGTTGCTGGCTGGGGTTAAACCACAACACCTCTGCCTGTGCCACAGATTTCTGAGAAAAGTACTGTAGCATGCATGTGGTGCACTAATGCTGGGAGAAGTGGGAACTGTGGCATAGACCAAGTGCCCCTTATTTTCCTGCCTCTGCATGCAGCCTGGGAAGTTCTGTTTGCAAAAGGTGGAAGGTTGCAGGGCATTTTCCTGGAAATGGGACTTCTGGCTGGAAAGACGGTTTGTATGACTAGACCTCTGGTCCCTGTCTCAGCATTTCTAACTCAGGGCGGGGGGCAGATATTGGTGGGCTGTCCTGGGACCTTGAAGAAGGCTAACTCATGTGTGTGTCTTGGTCATCTCTTCAGGGTGGGGTTTAGCATCATTTTTTTCCTACAATAAAACTGTTCTGGGTGCTGTTGCTTATAAGCCTGACAGTGCTTGCTTTAGGCTTAGCACTCTGGTTTGTCATGAGTTGCAGTGCTGCAGGACTGTGAAGACTTGCCAAGGTGAGGAAGAGCCCATGCAAATGAGGTGCCTTGATAAAAGAGTTGCAATACCTCGGCTTAGTAAGTGAGCAAGTGGCAAGGAGCCAGCACAGAGGTCAAGGAGAAGGTGGAAGAGAGCTCAGGTTGGCATCTGGGAACTCAGAACTAGGTCTTCCTGGTTAGCTGTGTAGAGTGTGACAAGAGGCATCCTGAGTTTTGTGCTGATACCTGGAAATGTGGCTGTTTTTAAGCAAGAGGTTCCCTTGCTGCATTTTTACAACTGTGAGAATTTGCCCTTTTGCTGCAGGTATCCAAGTCTGGGATTCTTTTTCGCTTGCTCCTAGCCTGCATCAGCTGCAGCTCCATCAGTTAACATGAATGCAGGTACCTCTGGGAACATTTGTCATGCTCTGTGGTGGGTTGACCCTGGCTGAACACCAGGTGCCCACCAAAACCGTTCTGGGCAAAAGCTCCATGGTCTGCAGGGGAATCTCTGCTCTGGCACCTGGAGCACCTCCTCCCGCATCTTCTTCGCCGACCTTGGTGTCGGCAGGGTTGTTTGTCTTACATGTTCTCACTCCTCTCTCCGGCTGCTGTTTCTGTCTGTCCCAGCAACTTTTTTTTCCTTCTTAAATATGTTATCACAGAGGCGCTACCACTATTGCTGATGGGCTCAGCCTTGGCTGTCAGTGGGTCTGTCTTAGAGCCGGCAGGTATTGGGTCTGTCAGATACAGGGGAAGCTTCCAGCAGCTTCTCACAGAAGCCACCCCTGTAACCCTGCCACTACCAAAACCTTGCCACACAAAGCCAATACATTCCACCCCTCGCCTCTGTGCATCACATATTTAAGAATTATCATTAAAATCTATATTAATCACACAAAATCTTCAGTTTTCACAAACTTCACTCACATCAACAAAAAAGAATGCCCCACACCAAAATCAAAATAGTATCATCACAATACCAACAAAAAGTGGACAATTTATGCACAATCCACCCCTTGTCCCTTCACCACAATTACATCAACAAAAATTCCCCACAGGCATGCAGCTCTTCACGCTCTAGCTGTGTTCAGTCCATGTTTTGCCTGTTACTTCTCTCAGTTACTATCTTTATCTCGAATTCCTCACATTCCCAGGTTTTGGCACCAAAAAGACTGTGGTGGGTTGACCCTGGCTGGATGTCAGGTGCCCACCAAAACTGTTCTATCACTCCCCCTGCCTCAGCTGGACAGGGGAGAGAAAATAGAACAAAGGGCTCGTGGGTCGAGATAAGGACAGGGAGAGATCACTCAACCAATTACCGTCATGGGCAGAGCAGACTCAGCTTGGGGCAAATTGACTTAGTTTATTACAAATCAACCAGAGCAGGGTAGTGAGAAATAAAACTAAATCTCAAAACACCTTCCTTCCACCCCCCTCCCTTCTTTCTGGGCACCGCTTCACTACTGGATTCTCTGCCTACCCCAGCAGTGGTGCAGGTGGATGGGGAATGGGGGTTATGATCAGTTCATCACACATTGTCTCTGCTGCTTCATCCTCTTCGGGGGCAGGACTCATCTCATGCTCCAATTTAATGCTTCCTCATGGTGGCTCTGGCAGATAGCCATGTATTTGTAACTAGGGCTTTGCAGGGTATAATCTGGTATCCTCCCATTCCCTTGAGAGCCTTGCTTATCCTCTAACACAGCGTGTGCTGAGAGCCTTGTGGGGTCTTGGATAGCACTAGAGGTGGTGCCTTCTCTGTGGCAGCTGTAAGGAGAGAGTGAAATGCAGCTTTAGGAGGTGGAAAATGAGAAAGCTATGGAACAGGGGTCTTAGCTGAGCAGGACTTGCTTTGGTTTAGGAGTGCCCACTCTGCATGACTGAAGCAACTGAGAGGAAGCACCCTGCAAACACCTGGGAGGCAGGAGAGACATAAAGACTGAGCTCACGTTGCTGTTTTATGACCTTTCTGTTGCCACTGTCCAGAGTGTCCCCTGGGCAGACATTGAGCAGGGGGTGGCAAGTGTTGTTATGCACTGGTGTGGGCTGGTAACCACCTGGGATTGTTCCTGCATGCTTTCCTGATACAGGGCCTGGTCAGTACTTCAGTATAATGCTTTTCTCTTCATTCATGCCTCTCCAGAATATTTGACCTCCAATATGAGCTGAGACCATAGGTCAGCGTCCACACAAGCCTGCTGCAAGAGCATGCAGTCAACCAGTCTCTATTCCTGGCTCAGGGAGAACTCTGACCTCCAGAAAGGCTGCCAAGACCCTTGTGTCTTCCTTTAATCCCTTTGGGGACAGTGGGGCAGGAAAGCAAGACACACTCACACAGAGATCTGCTAGCAGCTGATGATCCTGGCTGCAGGCTAGGTAGTCCTAAAAGGACTTTCTGTACTGCTAGGGCAGCTGTCCAAGACATTCCACAAAAAATACATTCACCAGGGAGTCCTATGAAGTGGGCAGTAAATAATATAAATTGATCTCAGGGTGCTACCTGTTATATGCTCCTTAAATCAAAGAATTTGTGTGAGATGACTATTGCCTGGGTAACTGATGCTGAACAGACTGGTTGTGTTGGAAAGGCAATGATATAAATTGTCTCCTGTTCCTCTTAGTACTGAGCACTAATTTAGCCTTCTTGAATAGGCAAGATGAACGCTGACAATTATTCCTTCACACGATAGGTATGTTCTCCAGTTTCCACACAGGATGAGGATTACATTCAGTATACAGAAAACACTGCAAGGGACTCAAATTGAAATACTATGCATCTGCAACAGGTGGTTGTGTCATTTCAAGAAACGCTGCTTTGCTTCGCTTCATGTTCAATTACAGGCAGTATATGGTTGCACCTTCCTCTAAGGAAACTTTGACTTCTGCTTGAATAACTAGGCCCCTCCAAAAAAAGGAATTTGAATACTGCTTTGCTCTGCTGCAAGTGAATTCATCCACCCTATCTTTTTTTACATCTGAATTCATTCTAACTCAAACCATCATTATGCTAAACTTAAAGTCACTATGATATGAAAACAAGGGAAGAAAATGCTGAAAATAACTTACAACATTAGTGACAGGAAAAACCTGAAATATACTAGAGATACGAAAATGTGCATTTATGAAACTATTATAAACCACGTATGAACAAAAAGTCTTTTATGTTGAGACCTTGAGAACAGAGCAGGGCTCAGGGTGGTCCATCCTGCATGCATCCACATAAACATGGAAATGCTTGTTAGCCAGGAGTATGATGAAAGGGTACGAGGTACCCTTCTCTGGAAATGGGCACAGCCGAGCACCTCTCTGAAATGCCTGTACATGACTGCCCACAACATGGGGCACAACCAGGAGAAAGAGGAGTTCTGCATGCAGTTCAGGGCTGTGATCTCACTGCAGTCATGGAGAGCTGTTGTGACAGCTCACACAGCTGGCGTGCTGCTGCGGATGGACACAGGCTATTGAGAAGTGATGGGCTGGAATGGCAAGGAGGGTCAGCTTCTGTGAGCCACTCCAAGTGTGAGAGCAGTGGGGACACTTGGAGCTCTGCCTTGGGATAGAGGATGAGACAGCGAGAGCTTATGGGTAGTTGGCAGACCAGTGTATGGGCGACGTTATAGTGGCTGTCTGTTACAAATGCCCTCACTGGGAAGAAGTGGTAGATAAAGCAGGTGGTGCCTTCTTCTGACAACTGCAAGAAGCCTCACCTTTGCAGGCCCTGCTCCTCACAGAGGACTTGAGCCACTGCCATACCTGCTGGAGGGACAAGACAGCCAAGCATGAGCAATCCAGGAGGTTTCTGGGGTGTGCTGATGACAACTTCCTGACAAAAGTGATGAGGTGATGCACCAAGATGGTCTGCTGGACCCAATTCTTACAAACAAGGAAGAACTGGTTAGTGGCGTAAAGGCTGGGGACAGCCCTGGCTGCAGTGACCACAAGCTGCTGGTGTTTGGGAGCCTGAAAGGAGGCGAATAAAGCAAATAGTGGTATCGACCAGCCAGGACTTCAGGAGAGCAGACTTTGGCCTCTTCAGGAATCTTCTCCAATTTCAAGAATGGTCCATCCCAACAATCGGGGAAAAAAACCCAAAGGTGACAGGAGACATGCATGGATGAACAAGGAGCTCCTGACAGAGCTCAACCATAAAACGGAAGCGTGCATCAGGTGGGAGCAGGGAGAAGCAAACTGGGAGGAATATGGATACGCTGCCCAAACAAGCATGCATGGGCTTAAGAAAGACTGCATTTATTATTGATCAGTTCAGCAACTTGAAAACCAAGACAGAGTGCCATCACCTTCAGAACAGCTCCCAAAGCACTGCCAGTTCTCAAAGCATCCTTCCAAAGAAAGTCCTTAAAATAGCTGGTTAACTGTACAGACAACAGGAGAAAATGCAGGAACAACAGAAAAACTAGAAGAAAGAAGGTACAGCAAATTAAGAACTACAACCTTTTGCTGTGTTTCATTTCACTAAAGCCTTATCAAATCCATGCCCAAGTCATGCAGCACAGGTTGTTGCACAGACATCTCTGAAAGGGTGAAGAGTTAAGGATTTCAGGTTCACCTTTCACAAAGATGAGTTAAGACTCAGTCTGGTACTGTCTACTGTATGACAAAGCTTTTCTCTTATTGAAGTGACTATTTTAAAAGCAAGCTTGCAGGAGGCACCCATGGATGAGCAAGGAGCTCCTGACTTAACTCCACCATTAAAAGCACACGCACAAGAGGCAGAAGCAGAATTGGGTGAGGTGGAAGGAATATAGAGACACCGTCCAAACATGCAGGGATGGGCTTAGGAAAGCTAAAGCCCATACGGAGCTGATTCTGGCAAGGGACATGAAGGGCAACAAGAAAGGTTTCTATAGGTACATCATCAGCAAAAGGATGACTAGGGAGAATGGGAGTCTGCCCTGTGAATGGGAATGGGGACCTGGTCTTAAAGGACATGGAGAAGGCAGAGGCACTGATTGCCCCCTTTGCCTTGGTCTTTACTGGTAAGACCAGCCATCAGCTCCTAAGACCAGTGGGAAAGCGCAGGGCAAGGAAAACTTACTCTCAGTGGGGGAGGTTTAGGCTAGGGAGCATTTAAACGAACTGGAGATGCACAAGTCCACAGGTCTGTCGCAATGCATCCATGGGCGCTGAGGGAGCTGGCTGATGTTGTTGCAAGACCACTCTCGATCATCTTGGAAAGGTCATGGTGGTTTTGGGGAGATTCCTGAGGACTGGAAGAAAGCAAGTACCACCCTTACTGTCAGGAAGGATGGGAAGGAGAATCTGAGGAACCACAGGCTGATCAGCCTGACCTCGATCTCTGGGAAGGTGATTGAGCAACTAATCTTGGAAAGCTGTTCCAGACATGTGAAAGACAAGAAGGCAGGTAGGAGTAGTCAGTATGGATTTATGAAGTGAAAATTGTATGTGGCCAAACTGATACTCTTCCAAAATGAGATGACTGGTTGGGTGAATGAGGGGAGAGCATTAGATGTAGTTTATCTGAATTTTAGTAAGGCTTTTGACAGTCTGTCCCATAACAGTGGCACAAAACCCAGCGGGAGACTAGTCACTAGTGGTGTGCCCCAGGGGTCGATGCTGGGGAAATGTTGTCTATCATGTTCATGAATAACCTAGATGATGGGACAGAGATCATCCTCAGCAAGTCTATAGAGGATAGGAGGGACTGATAGAGCAGGTGGGTGTGCTACCATTCAGAGGGACCTCAACAAGCTGGAGAAATGCAACAACAGGGATCCTATGAAGTTCAGTGCAGGGAAATGCCAAGTCCTGCACCTGGAGAGGAATAACACCATGCACCTGTACAGTCTCAGGGCTGACCATCTAGAAAGTAGCTTGGCAGATAAATTCCTGGGGGTTCTGGTGGACATGAAGTTCACGTCAGCAATGTGCCATTGCAGCAAAGGAGACCAGCAACATCCTGGGTTGCATTAGGTAGAGTGTTGCCAGCATGCTGATGGAGGTGATTATTCCCCTCTAGTCAGCCCTAGTGAGACCACATCTGGGAACCTGTGTTCAGTCCCATGCTCCCCAGAACAAGAGAGACATGGACACTGAAGCAGGTTCAGTGCATGGCTGTGAAGAGGATGAAGGGACTGGAACATCTTTGATGAAGGGCTCAAAGAGCTGAGAGTGTTCGTACTAGAGAAAAGAAAGCTCAGGGGGATCTTACCCATGTGTATTAATACCTATTGGAGGGCATAAAAAAGCATGGAGCCAGACTCCATCTCCAGTTCTCAGTGGTATCCAGTGAACAGACAAGAGACAACAGGAGCAAAGTGAAATACAGGTAATTCCATTTAAACATTAACCCCCCCACTTCTTTTACAGCGAGGGTGGCTAAACACTGGAACCAAGCTGTCCAGAGGGGTTGAAAAGTCTCCATCTTTAAAGATATTCCACCCCTTGATTAGCAGCTAGGTCTACTTGATGCTGCTCTGAGCAGAGATGGTGTATGAGGTGGTCTATAGAGACGTTTTCCAGCCTCAATTTTTCTGTGATTCCTGGCATTTAACCACTGCAGTGGTGAGGCTGATGGTACGCTTTTGGCATAGGTGTTGACTGTGCAGCAGGTACACTGTCTGATTTCTAGCAGGAGCTCCTCGGGTGGGAGAGCTGTCCCTCAGAAGGAGAGGCCCTCCCTCCAATTTCTGTGTGTTGGGGCCAGCCTGGTGTGGATGCTGGGTGTGCAGTGGAGGAGGAATAGGAGAGTAAGGACAAGCTGGAGTGGGCTGCTGGGAGGCCAGGAGTGTTGCCTTGTTCCTAGCATTGTCATTCCTTGCTCGTATTTCCCTGGGCTGTTAGGGTCAGCCTGAGAGACTGAGGAGAGCTGTCGAGCAAGCTGTTGCTGCTTAGCAGTTGCTTGCTTTTTTCTCTTGGCACTCTGTTTTTCTGCTTTGGTTGCCCTGCCTCGCTTGTGAGAAAAATTCCTCTCTGGAGCTGCTGTTTGCTAAATGTCGGAGGTGCTGGCCAAGTCACTGAGCTTTTCCTGTGCTGAACTGTCAAGCCCCATGCTTGTTGGGGGCCATGGTTATGAAGGTAGCAGTGCTGTGCATGAGGGCCCCTTTCTCAGCCTGTACCACCGCCACCGAGCGTGGCTGAGACCCATGGAGAGAGCCCCTGAGACCACAGACTCCCGTTTTTCACTCGGGGCTTTTTGGGTGGCCACCTGTGTCCTCGTGGAGCCCTGGCAGAGTACTGGTCCAGCTGCCTTTGCAGGCTGTTAGCAGTTGAATGGCCCAAAGATTTGGGCTTGCACCTCCTCTGCGAGGCAAAGTGCACGCTAGGCATGTGGTTTGGGGGCTTGCTGAAGCAGGGTTCCTGCATCCATTCAAGGGTTGGTCTGTGGCAGCATTGCTGAGACATGGCAAGGGGAGGTTGAGGCAAGAGGCCATTAAGGAGGCCAGGGAGGTGGCCATGGGCTTCCCAAGGCTGGGCCGTTGTTGGGGGCCAGCCCGGTGCCTGCAGGGCTATCTGTGCCCCCAGGATGGCCGTGCTGTTTCTTTGGTAAGCGGGGCAAAGGCAGCCTGGCTCTGCAGGGTCAGAGCGGTGCCAGAGCCCCTGGTGAGCCTTGGCAGGAGGAGGGAGGGCAGGCTAGAAGCCCTTCCCGTGGCTTCCTAGCGTTGTAAAGCGAGATGGTCAGCCTGCAGGATGGGAGTGAGAAACCAGGCTGTTTCTTGGCGGGCCCCAACCTAATGTGGGAAGGTGATGGAGAGGCTCTGTCTGTCTGCTTTGCTGATTTCTGAGGTGCACTGCGAAAGGAGAGGGAGGTCTCCGAGGTCTGTGTCTGCTGCTGAAGCCTTTGCTGAACGGCCTGCAGGCACACGTGACCCAGCAGTTAGAGGCATGGAAATGGTTGCAAGTCCTTCTGAGGGCTGTGGATGAGCTTGGGCCTCACTGACAGTTTTCCCCTCTGTCCTCTTCCTGCTCCAACAAGGTCATTTGCCATGCTGTTGCTTGCAGCGAGACTGTGCCAATTGCTCAACTGGTGGCCCGGCAGAGGAGTTCCAAGAGGAAAATGGGACGTCAAGTGAACTGCCAGATGAGGCTGAAGAACACGTCTCCAGTCACGTTAGCAGGTAAGCCCCAGGCAACCGTGGAGGGCCTGCCTTTGTGAAGGAACTGTGCAGCTGCTGGAGCCAAAGTCTTGGCCGTGAGGCTGTGTCACTAACGGCCAGGAGCTGCGTGGTCCCAGTGAAGAGTTCCTGGGAGCGGAGAGTGTTGTTGACAAGGGTGCTTGTGCTTGCAAGCCCTGGTCAGCGAGGAAGCCCTTCTCGAGCATGTACGTGAGATGTGAATGATCTTGAAAGAAGAGTTCTTGGAGGACGCTTGGTTTCCCTTCCACCTGCCCGTGGTTCTGTGAGAACCGCGGTTGAGGTGCGGGCGAGAAGTGTGGCGACGAGCCTGCTCGTTCTTTGAGGCTGAGCTCAGCCCGTTGTGGAGTGGCAGGGATGAGCCATGCCCTCACAGCGAGAAGGAGTCCCTGCAGCATTATCTGTGGTTGTTTCAGCAGCTCCTGTTGCTGCTGCAAGTGCCCTGGTGCCACGACGTTCTTGAAGCGCAGGGGCTCTTCTTGGTACCCATGCGCCTTTTTGCGTAAGCTGCTGCAGCAGTATTTTCCTAGAGCCCGTGGGTCAGGTGTCCCTCACTGCCGTGCTGTTGTTGTGTTGCTGTCAGTGGGTATCCCAGGATCAGGCCCAGGTAAGGCCCATCTGCTTGCGAGTTGGCAACTTGGAGCAACAGCGGGTCTTGCAGTTTGTTTGTGTTCCCCTGTTCTTGTCTGTAATGAAGAGTTTGCTGCTTCTTGCTCTCCTGCGACCATGCCCACAGTCTGCCCTCTAGTCGGGAAGCTGAACTGGTGACTTATAGCCCAATTAAACGACAATGATTGTCAACGCACGTTGATTCACTGTCTTGCACGGTGATACCCCTCGGAAGTGTTTGAGCCTGCCGAAATGGGTGTGGTGCAGCCAGCAAGTAAAGAGCAAAGTGACCAAGAGCTTGTTTACCCCAGGGTGGCCCGAAGGCCAGTGTGGTGTGTTCCTCTGCAGTTGTTATTTGGCAACCTCTGCCGTGTGGTGGGAGTTAGGGAGGAGGGAGCTTGCAAGCTAGGGTAGAGAAGAAGAAACTGTTTGGGCGGTGGTGCAGGAGGTGGCCGAGGAGGTGGAGTTAGGCCGCATGTGCTATGCCTCTGGGAGCTGCTGCTGCTGCCGTTGGGTGGTAAAGAGCAGCCTGACCATGGGTTCCCCCTGAGATGTGACCTGTTGTGGCACGTCACAGGTGCAAGGCTTTTCTGAGAGTGTAAGGAGAGACAGGGTCACCTGTTTCTTTCTCTGCTGCAGCACGGCAGTGGAGATTGTGGTTTGTGAGTCCTTGGGTGTGAGCCACGATGCTGTAGCAAAGAGACCCACGCCTGTGGCCGAGAACATCCTTCGTAACTGTCTTTTGGAAAAGTATGGACTCCCCGGAGGGAGTTATCTGCTGTGCTTGAAGTCTCTTTGGGTTGGGTGGAGGAGAGTGCTACTCACGGCTCCATCTGCAAACTCTTTAGGAAAGCCCAAAGGAACTTTGCGGCAGCCCAGGTCTTTGAGCATGCCAGAAGAAGGCAGCAAGAGGCCTGTTCCTCGCCCGCCACGAGGCAGAGGAGTGGCGTGTGGAGTGGTGAAACCCAGTATGGAGAGTGCCCGGCCTGCCTTGCCTCCAGCCACTGGGAGTGGACCACCTAAAGAAATTCCCATGCAGAGGCACGTCACGGTGGTAAACAGGTCAGTGTGTGTGTGTGTGTGTGTGTGTGAGCGAGGCGAAACGAAGTGTGGTGGACCCTTGGGTGCTGCCGTGCCAGCAGTGCTTTTAGGGACGTGGGAATCTAAGCGCCCGCCCTTGCGGAAGGTGAAGTTTGAATGTGGGTTGGTACCCAGGAGGGAGCCTTTCTGGATGCTGCCGTAGCTACCCTGTGCTCTTGGCCTGCTCCTGTGTCTTCTGGGGAGAAATGTGGCCAAATGTGTGCGTGCGGATGTCGCTGTTTCCCAGGCTCAGGAGGGAGCCGTTGTGGGCAGCGTGATAGAAAGCTGAAGGAGGTTTGTGTGTAGGTGACAGGCGATGCTGCGCGTTCAGGGTCACGGTTGTCTGCAGGTGGCTGCTCTTCGCCTCTTGCCTGACCTCTCCATTGCAGCGTTAGTGTTTGTGGCCCTTCTCGGCATGCTTGGACCCAGCAGCTGCCCGACCGTGTTTGGGTGAACTGAGGTGGGGGCTGGAGCTGCGTTTTTGCTGGGTCAGCGGTACCTGCTGGTTTTCAGCCCCCTTTGAGCCTCTCTAATCCAGGTGGCTTAGGCAACTGCTGCCCCATCATTTCTCTTTCTGTGTTTTTTTGGCCACCCTGGGCCATCAGCTGATGGTGAGGAGAAAGTGTTTGCTGTTTGCTCATTGTGGCTGCACTAAGTCCGGTGGAGCTGTGATTGTGGTGGTAATCCTGTGCAGGTCACCAGGCTGGGTTAGAAGTCAGCCTTGCATTGAATGGAAATGGCAGCGGTGTGCCGCTTCCGCGGTGGCGTAGCTGTGAAGTGGCACGGAGCAGAGTGACAGCTTAATCCTGCCGTGGTGCCTGCTCTTTCTGGAAGACCCACGGAAAGCAGGCGTGTCGTGCCCGTTGCCTGCATGAGTCCTGTGTGCGTCAGGGCTCTGGGTGCCAGAGCGGGAGATGGGGATGCGCTCAGAGCACTCGTGAGAGCAGCAGCCACTTCAGCTTTTGTGCCTGAGAGCGTAGCGTTTTACCGATGGCTGCTAGCACTGCCTCGTAACCTTTTATGCTGCTCCGCAGAGGGCTGTTTGCTATGGCAGTGCTCTGCTGGTTGTGCTTTTTTGGGAAGTTGCCTGGCATGCTGGTACTGGTGGAGTGGGCAGGTGCTGCAGGGAGGGAGACAGACAGCCTTGGGGCTGCTGGGTGGATCTGCTAGGGTTTTGCTCTGGGGCAGGGCTCCTCTCGAGGGCAGGAGACACTCCTTGTGTCTGTGGGCAGTGGGGCTGTGGCCGTAGCAGCAGCTGTTTGGGTGTACCCAGGCAGAAGTTTGGAGGAGTTAAGAGGCGGTGGTGATGGTGGCAGGAGCCAGAGGATGTGAAGCTGAGGTGGGCAAGAGGAGAGCAGCGGCAGGAGCAGCGAGGAAGCTGGAGGAGCTGGCAGTGGCCGTGTGAGCGAGGAGACTCAGGATGGACCTCTCTGCCTGCCCCACAGCTTCTAACGACATGAGCGTGGACTGAGCTAACCCCTGTTCTTCTGCTCCTGAGCGAGCTGAGTGGAGCTGCAGTGGAGAAACACGTCAGCAGCTCTTCTCCTGTTTTGTTGAGGAGGCTGCTGCTCAGAGGAGAGAAAGGCCAAACCATCCTGCTGTGACAGAGAGATGTGGGAGCAGATGTTCGCATGCCTTCCCTTTTTTGTGTATGTTGATGAGTTGGATTTTTTGAAGTGGCACTTCCCTGAAAGGCAAATATCCTTTGTCCTGGGACAGGCAGAGCAAAAAGAGTACTTACAGCTGTCTCCAGGTTAGTTGCTAGAAGGCCAGAAGGTGTTCTGTAGTACTTGAAGCTTTGTAATGCTGGAAATAAAATTAGATAGATGTCAGCCGGATTCTGGCTCTTGCAATGGAGTGTGCTCTATCTTGTGTTGTCATCTTTGTTCCTCTCTGGCAGGTTCCCCTGAGTTCCTTTCAGGTAACAGTGTTTTCCTGCTTTTGTTTCTGTTGTCTGTTCCTGCTCTACTCAGGAGGATAAGCTATAGGCGAAGTGTGCTTTGGCCCAGGTATTTCTGGAAGAGAAAATATCATATGCTGTTGCAAAGGATCCAAATGCTGTCCCATTAGCTTGGGCACATACTGGAAGGAGGGTTCATGGAGAAGAGGATCATACTCTGTTTTAATGCAAGGTTGTGGAGTGGCCCATGTGACTGGATTAATTTGTTTCAACTTGACTGTTTGAAGCAGGACTGGCAAGATCCATGGCTGATGTCCTTGCTGCTGGGCATATTTTATGCCCCCAGAGCCACTGTAGTATCTTGTGTTTTGGGAACTGCAGGAAGGAAAGCCACTTTGAGCCGGGAGGTCCTGACCTCAAAACAGTGTGCACATGAGTGGAGGTGTAAGCAACAGCCCCAGCCATACTGGGCTCACACCAGCCTTGTAGGTAGGCGGCACAGACTCAGTGGCACTGTTCCAGCAGCGGTGCCAGCCCTTGCCTGTGAGAGTGGCTGAGCATTCACATCTCAGTTTGACTGAGAGAAGTCCTGAAGGTGACAGAGCTTGTTTCTGCCCCATTTCCCAGTCTGGGGTGAGGTGCTATCTGTGTGCAGTTTCTCTGGGTTTGTTTTCTCACACCTGCCCTGCCCCTCCATTTACTGAAGTCATAGTGTGGTGGGTTGACCCTGGCTGGATGTCAGGGGCCCACCAAAGCCATTCTATCACTCCCCCCTCCTCAGCTGGACAGAGGAGAGAAAATATAACAAAGGGCTCGTGGGTCGAGATAAGGACAGGGAGCGGTCACTTACCAATTACCGTCACGGGCAAAACAGACTCAGTTTGGGGAAAGTTAACTCAATTTATTACAAATCAACCAGAGTAGGGTAATGAGAAATAAAACCAAATCTCAAAACACCTTCCCTCCACCCCTCCCTTCTTCCCAGGCACAACTTCACTCCCGGATTCTCTACCTACCCCCTCCAGCGGCGCAGGGGGATGGGCAATGGGCGTTACAATCAGTTCATCATATCTCGTCTCTGCCACTCTTTCCTCCTCAAAGGCAGGACTCCTCACACTCTTCCCCTATTCCAGCGTGGGGTTCCTCCCAGGGGAGACAGTCTTCCATGAACTTCTCCAACATGGGTCCTTCCCATGGGCTGCAGTTCTTCACAAACTGCTCCAGCATGGGTCCTTTCCACGGCATGCAGTCCTTCAGGAGCACACTGCTCCAGCATGGGTCCCCCATGGGGTCACAAGTCCTGCCAGAAAACGTGCTCCGTGGGCTCCTCTCTCCACAGATCCGCAGGTCCTGCCAGGAACCTGCTCCAGCGCGAGCTTCCCATGGAATCACAGCTTCCTTTGGGCGCCCACCTTTTCTGGCGTGGGGTCCTCCCCAGGCTGCAGGTGGATATCTGCTCCACCTCCCTGGGCTGCAGGGGGACAGCCTGCCTCACCATGGTCTTCTCCACGGGCTGCAGGGGAATCTCTGCTCTGGCGCCCGGAGCACCTCCTCCCCCATCTTCTTCACTGACCTGGGGGCCTGCAGGGTTGTTTTCTCTTACATGTTCTCACTCCTCTCTCCAGCTGCTGTTTCTGTCTCTCCCAGCAACTTTTTTTTCCTTCTTAAATATGTTATCTCAGAGGTGCTACCACTATCGCTGATGGGCTCAGCCATGGCTGGCAGCGCGTCCGTCTTGGAGCTGGCTGGTAGAGCTCTGTCGGATACTGGGGAAGCTTCCAGCAGCTTCTCACAGAAGCCACCCCTGTAACCTCCCCCGCTACCAAAACCTTGCCACACATAGCAAAGCACATCCATGCTCTCAGGGTTGCACTTAAGGATCTTTGATTTCTCCTTCTGTGTTGAGCATCTGTCCTGCTATGGCAGATCTGTATTACTTGCCTTGGCAGGATGTCTTCCCAGTGACAGACTTTGTCTGGGTGCTGACTGGTCTTGTTGCTCCACCCAGCATCGTGTAGTGAAGCCCCACAGTGAGACTGCAAATGGCAGTTCCCTTGTGGCTGCCAAAGTCTGTGTCCCACCTCTCTAGTGCTCTGTGGTGTTTTGCTGAGAGATTTTCATGACCACAGCTTCTGGCGCTTGCCGCTGGGTAGTGTTGGGTGGAAGGGGAACAGGCTATTTCTCCTCCCCATTCTGTCACACCCAGGTGACAAGGGGGATATGCTGACAGTAGCTGCAGCTGTGCCAGGTTGTTTCCTGCTGCCCTCCCAGGCCTTCTTGCAGACACTGTTGCAGGGTCTGAGAGGCTGTCTTATAGCAGGAATCACTCAGTAAGTTCATGTCATGAGCATGTTGCTGTGGACCTGCAAACCCACGGAAGGTAGGAGAGACCTTTCTTGTAAGGCTAACTGCAGAGATCCTTGAAGTTGGAAAGGAATGACACAGATGAGAACCGGTTGAGATGCTTGGTGACTCCCTTGCTTGGACCAGCAGGCAGCATTCGCTGCTGGTGACCACCTGGCCCTGCTGCTGAGATAGCACTGTCCAAGGGCCAAAGAGCAGAGCTGGATGGCATGGGCCTTACCAACGTAAGGCGATAGGCAGGAAAGGGCATGCCTTCCCTTTGCTCTGAGACAGTGGTCTGTGGGACTGAAACATAACTGGCTCCTCAGCTACAACTGCATACAGGGGCTTGGCAGAGCTGCATGGCTGCTCAGGCACTTGTGAATGGCAAGGCTGCTGATGTGTTCTCTTATTGCTAGTGTGGCTAGGAGGCCTCTTGCTGGGAGCAGTTTCTAGCAGCTGAGGAACATGAGGCTTTGCGGGCAGCTGAGTTGTCCATACCTGCATGTTGGGGAGAAGTGTGTTGGCCCTGCTGTGGTCTGGCTGTTCCATCCCATCTTTGGAGAGATAAGACCATCATGATTTGTGTGAAGAAGCAGCACATCACAAGATCCTCATCTGATTGCAGGGCTCGAAACTGGTAATAACTGGGCTCAAAGCTGATGTTAACACCACATTGTTCCATGGGAAGCTGTTGATCCACAGCAGGAAGCACAGGAAGATACCACATGAAGTCTCTTAATACTGAGAGGATCCAAAATCCAGTTTGCTTTCACTTGCAACATAAGGGAATCATCAGTCCTCTGTTCCAGGTTCCTTTCCGAGGTGTTCTAGACAGCACGGCTTGAGAGGGGAACATCTGCCCTTTTCACTGAAACCTTGCTGCAGTTCCTGCTGGCTTACCCTGCACTCATGTAATCTGTGTCACCTGATGTGTGGCTTAAGGTGGTAGAAATGGTATGTGGCACAGGACTAGAACATAGCTATGGATTCCTACTGGGAGGCAGCAGTAGCAGGACAGTCTTCATTACCCGTGTGGCTAGCTCATGTGATTGTTTTGCTTGCTGCCTAGCAGTGGTGATAGTCTCTTTTGAGTCTGCTTCCCTTAAGGGGAGATTTTTCCTTGCTATCTGTCCAGCTTGGAGTTGTCCATGCTGGTAAATATATGTATAGAGAGGTGGGATCCTGGGTTTCTTGTAGGGTCTGCATGGCCAGTCACAGCATACCTTCTAAGAAGAGACTGTGCTGCTGCTTTGTGTGGGGATCTGAGCTGTGCCCTGTGATGCAGGTGGAGTGTTGGAAGAGTCTTTTCAGATACCCAACAAGTGCAAGGTGTGAATATGTGCTTAGGTTTCATGTGGGTGACTTTGCCTTTGTACTTTTTGAGTCTCGTCCCAGTTGTGTTTCACAAATGTGCTTGTAGTTGTAGTTACTGTTCAGCACTTCTGGGCATGGCTCTACAGCTTTGGAAAATGCAGTGCTGGGCAGTGGCTGCCCTCACTGCTATAATGCTGTGGGACCTGACCCAGAACAGAACTATTATTTTTGGTACAAGTGACACCCCATAGCTGCTGGAGGAACAGTAGTTTCATCTTAACAGGGACAGCAAAAAAGCAAGGGAGACAAGTTCATGTTAAATCTTCTAAGATGCTGCTTAGAAGAGGTGTGAATGTGGGAGGCCTCTTTCTGATATGTGGATGTGCTCTGATTAAAGGTCAGTGTCAAGGCACCTAGGGCTACCTTAATACTGTGCTAGTCTCAACTTCCTGTTGCAACTAGCCTCAGCATCATACTTGACCCCTGTCCTACCTTCTGAGAGCTCAGGTGAAGCTGGGAAACCACCCCGCCCATGGGTGTTTCTGTGGCTGGTGAAGTTTGTAGTTTCCTCCAGAGCTGTCCCTGAACTCCAGAGATGGCCAGTCTCCTTACTGGCCCCTTGGGCAGAGACCATCTGCAGAGCCTGCTCAGTGCATGTGCAGTGGCTTCTGTGGTCTGGAGATACCTGGTGTTCACAGCAACCTGCCATGCTTCTCTGGAGAGCTGTTTTGGTACGTTTGCCACCCTGACTTCTCCTCCACTGCAGTTCTTCCTTGGGTATGTGTCTTTGGGAGGTGCTTCGTCCTGGTCTTTGAACTCTTTCTCCAACTCTTGTTCCCTTTTGCTTGCAGTGTATGTAATTATTCCACAGCTGATTGTTTCCTGAACAGTCTTAGTGAGCTGCTCACTGCTGTGACCCCTTCATTGTCAGGAGCTCATGGTGCTGCATGTGCTCCCAGTATAAGCTGCTGCCCTCTGAAGGTCCTCAGAAGAACAACTGCATGCATGACATGTGTGTCCTTTCTGTCAGAGAGCACTTTGAGAGGAATCTGTTAAACAGTGTAGCAACAAGGTCCACAAAAAGACCTCGAGTTCCTGTGTAGTTTTAGGTGTTCCTCTGACTTCTGAAGCCAAATACTTTCAGGAGACTGTGACGTGGCTACCAAGAAGGTGAGCCTAATCAAGTTCAACAAGACTGAGACACCATCCAGGTACAAGTAGGGAGGCTAAACGTATCAAGTGTAAGACCATCAACTGTGTTATTAGGCCTCTAGATGCTTTTGTTTTACTAATGTCTTTTTACTGTGCATTTCATTTCTCATAATAATTGGAATAACAAGAAAAAACTAGAAACCATCTGTTGATCTGTCTTGTTACTGCTGATCAGGTTGTCTTCCAAACCAGACATTGTGAGTACTGATCTTGTGCAGGGGGCCTGCTAGAAGTATGTGAAATACATTTTATTTTATGTGTAGGTCTTGTAAGCAAATGGAATGCTATTCAGAGCCAGGAGAATGATTTAAAGCAATTTTCTTTTCAATTTTAGGTCTGAGAAGAGACTAACTGTTCCACCACGGTTTCAAAAGGAGTTGCAAGTTCACCTGTCCAGAAGCTCTTCCATAGATTCAAATGGTATGCTTGCCCATTAAGAAAGTTTTTATCGACTACTCATATTAGATTGGGTGTCATCTTAAGAAAAATCCGTCTTAGTACTTGTTTTGAATGAGGATAGGTTTGGGTGAGAAACCAAGTTCTGTGAGTGAACCTTCTCACTCTGATTTCATGGTGCTGGGGAAGTGTGTGTAATTACTTGTCTGCCTCTCTGTCTTCTAGGAAGATCCTTGTGTAGCAAGTGTCAAAGCCAATCACACAGCTCGTGTGAGTAGCTTGGAAACAGGAGGAGTATGCTTAATTTCACTGCCAGGGTAGGGATCTGGTATAGAAGAGTGAAATCCTGGCTTTCAGGAGTAAGCAGCATGCTAACCTAGCTGTGACTAAAATATCTGTCTGCGTGCCTGGCTCCCAGCCGTTGTGCAGTTGATGGACTTGTCAAATGATGATTGCTGTCTTTGAGACATGTCATGTTGATTTGTGAAGCTTCAGGACTGGTAGCAAATACACCCCTCCAAAGGCAGGAGAGGAGTAGAGATGAGGGAGCAGGCAAGATAGTGATGTGAACTTCCAACTGGGTTAATGACTGCCTTGCTCCTACACACAATGTACAAAACTGTCCAAAGTAGCTGGACAGTTGCTGTCTCTTTCCCTGCTCTGCTGGAGGACTTCCTTGGATGCAGTAGCTCAGAAAGGCTGGATGCTGAGTTCAGACTTTTCCTCAGGACATACCTTAGAATGAAAGGCAAATCACTCATCTGTTTTGTACATCTGTCTGAATTTAGAAGAACATCCTTGGGTGTTTTGCTATATCTTTGTTGTTGTGTTTGTACTTGTAAAGAAATTATCTTGTGTCCCTCTTGGGACACTGCCTCAGTGCAGCCTCTCAGCAGCAGCATGGCTTAAGGTTCTGTAACCAAATCCAGGATCCCTTCAGAAGAAACATGTAGCAACATTTTAGGACAATAACTACAGTGATTGAAAATTCAGCTTCAGGTCCATTACTAAATGTCTGAGGTTTCCATGGCTCTTTCCTATAGAAAGTGAGTGAAACAGCTGTGCTGGGCAGGAGAGAAGCATTTTAGAGTTGGTGCTATGCTGGCAGCTCCCATGTTTAATTTTTAAGTAGGTAGGTAATCATCTCTTTCTCTCTGCTGATAAGGCTATGTTTACTTCAAGGCTGTATTTTTGTTTAACAGATAACTTGAATGCACCCATTGCGGAGACACATACTGTTGCCTCTGGCCCTTCTGCTGCTCATGTCAATGAAGTTCAAAGTCGCATTAAGGAGATTCTGAGCAAGTGCAGCAGTGGTGTCTGGGTGTCAAAGATGCCACAGATATACCGGGAGATGTATTGGGAGGAGCTTAGCACAGCAGTGCTCCGTCAGCTTGAGAACTGGCCTCACGTGTGCACAGTAAGTATTGAATATTATTTTTGTGGAAGATGCCAGTACCCTACAGATTTCTGAGTGTTCATTTGCCAAATGTTATTTCATATAGTCTGCATTTCCTTTCACGATCTGTAGCAGTGAAGAGAAAAAGAATGAACTGGCCCCCCCCTCCCGATTGTAACAATGCCTTTGAAACAATGCCCCAAAAAATTACTGTTGGCTGGACTAGCATTGTTTTGGAGAAGAAAGGTGAGCCTCTGTGGCCTCCTGGAGCAAGGACTCTGGGTTGCTGAGTTGCCACCTTTGATTCCAACACTGACAACCCAAACAGCAGCTGATGACACTTGCTCTCCATGCCATGGTGGTTTTTTTTCCCCATTGCATTTTATGCTTTTCCTTGTTGGTGGGTTTATCTCCTCTTAATCTATAAGCTACCAGCAAATCCTGTGTGAACAGTGTAGTAGTTATTTTTCTATAGACTTTTCCACAGGTCTTTCTCACATCTTAAGTCAAGGTTATGGAATTTTGCTGTGTAAGTTGAGCTTATGATACAACAGATGAAAGGGAAGTGTGATAATATTGGGGGGAGAGATTACAGCACAACCCCTTCCTGCCCTCCCCCCACTGATGTCTGTTACCTCTTGGTCACCAGAGGCGTCTTTGTCCTTCATATTAGGAGCTGGTATCAGGCTGAGCCTCCACTTACAGGTCTGCCACGTGAGCTGCTATCACCACTGGGTTAAGGGTCTTCAATTGCTGTGCTTTTATCTCTTCTGTACTCATGGTTCATTTAGGGTATAATGCAGCTTTGCATCAAGGCTTTGTTTAGCTTTTCTTTAACAGGCCAGTCATATCAATGAACACTTCCAACTTCACCAGCATCTGTCAAACTGTAGCACCAGAAGGGTGTTGAAGTAATGAGAGTATCTGTCTGCTTGAAGTGACTTTTCATGTACATACTGCTAAGTATTTTCTTGTGTAATAACTATAATGCCCCCCAAAAAGTTTCAGTGAGATAAAATAATTGGTCTTCAGGAATAGCATCATTTGCATGTGTGTATGGTATTCTAACACATACATGAATTGAATTTGTGACATCTTACTATAGGCACCAGTAACATATGCAGATAGCAGCAATTTGTTTTGATGGTTGATGATCGGTTCCTGTGTTATCCATAGAGCAAGCTGTTATGTTTTGAGTTACTTAATTCATGCAGCAAATTTTAGTCTTTTTCATAGCTAATGTTCCAGACAAAATGTTACTGTTCATCCAGGGTCTTTGGTCTGTGTTCATTGTCCATTTGATTGTTAACTCTTGGGTCTATCTCTTCTTTTTAGCAAGCAAATAAAGTCATTTTAGTGTAAATAAACAGTCATCAAATCTGTGGAAACATTGTAATACAGCAGGCACAGAACAACAGCAATCAGAACTATCAAGTTGTCTTGGCACAGTCAGTCTTATTGTAGAGAACTGTTCATGAGCCTGTGAAGCCCGTCTCAGTTTACTGACTTATGTAAACCATAGTCATGTCACTGGCATGGAGAAGTTTCAACTGGGACCCAGACCTTCTCATATGAAGGCTACCATACATCTCTTAAATATAATCAGCATTTATTCCTGGTTCAAACAAGTCATCTGCAGGTGTACAGCTCCGTAGATCCTTTGAAATGCCAGAGGGCAGACTGTACTCTTCAGTATCAGTAAAGATGCTCCCATGGTTAATTTTTAATTATTTCTGCCTTATTGGGTACTTACACTGGGAGTGTCTGCCAGTCTCTGAATAACAGAAAAAATGCCTGCTGTTTCTCTCAGTAGCATAGTAGAAACAGTACATACTCTTATTGCATTGATACTGATTGGTAGTAGCTTAGTTACAAACTAGCAGGCAGTAAACTTTGTAACATGCTTTCAGCATCTCCAGGCTCATCATTTGAGGACTCTGCTGTGGACAGTGTCACTTCTGAATAACTCATATCCCTAAACTGTTGTCTGAAAGGAAAGAATTTCATTTTTTACTTCTGGGAAGTTATAATTTCTGTGTTTAGGTTACAACTATCAGTAATGGAAACTTTTCTTAATCTAGTGAGCTGAAGTCTCCAAAAAAATCACTGTAAGTTGCAGGTTGATCTTGTTTTCAGTCTTCACCTTTCAGGCAAGAGGACCTACTACAAAGGACTGAGGCTGACATTGTTCTCTGTCAGTCTGTTACTTCTCTTCTTTAGGTTAGCTTGCTTGAACATCTTGCTTGTAACAATACATTTTGCACAGCTAAATGCAAACATACAAAGTAATTATGTAGTGGCTAGCACTCGCATGTTATAGCCAAAACTTAATGAGTGATTGGGCTGAGAAGAAGTAGGCTAACCACCCTTATATAATACCCAAAAAGTCTTTGCTGTCCAGACAGGCTTCAGCCAGGAGAAGAAGAGTCTGCTTCAACAGCTCTGTTGGTCAGAGCTGCAGTGTCACTGAATTGTCTACTTCCCTCTCCAGCAAAACTAGTGCTTTGAAAAAAGTGATGACTGGTGGTGATCCTCCCACTTTGATTTTTTTTCTGTCAGAATCTTACACCTTTCTGTTTGATGAATTACTTTGTCATGCATGTTTGAGCAGTTAGTGATCCCTGTTTTAGCCATCCTACCCCTGTCTCATTTCTTATCTTTCTGCAGATTTTTCTCACAAGTCTTTCTCGCAATTTGGCAATTTTTTTTAGAATTCTGAACCAAAGTTATATAGCTCTGCTGTGTTTGGGCTCAGCCTTGAATCCTTGGGATGCAGGCAACTGAACCCCTGAGGGAGAGAGAACATTACAACAGAGGTATGAGAGTGAGAGGAATGCAGACTTGTAAACAAACAAGTTTGGGGGTTTGTTTGTTTGTTTTCCCCAAGTGAAAAATAACCCAAAAGTAGTAATAATTTTACCTTTGGTACTGGTAACATGGCTGGTGGTTCCCTTTGCAGTCTAATTATAAACCCCCTTACTGAGTGGTATGACCTTCAGAAAGGCAGGAAGTCATGGTGGGATTCCACAAAGGGGACACTTGGACACATGCTGGTCAGGATTGTAGTAAGTGAGTTCGTAAAGGGTGTAAGTACAGGTTGAGCTGGCTAATAATACAGGGTTGTTCAGGGTTATAAAGACCAGGACTCTCTGAAGAAGTATGGAAATTCTTAATACCAGGTTGCTGGCCCATAAAATTGCAACTGAGACTTAACTAGAGCAATGCACAGGAAGGACTCTCATTACATTAAAAAAATGGGTTTTTCTGTGTGGACTGTTAAGCTTGGGAAAAGAGATCTTGGCATGTATAATCACTTCATGAAAATGTTGGCTTAGTAGGAAAAAATGCAAGTGATAAAAAGTACTTGAAAATTAATAGAATGGAATATTTCAGTTGGAAGGGACCTATCAACGATCATCTAGTTTAACTGCCTGACCACTTCACAGCTGACCAAAAGTTAAAGCATGTTATTAAGGACATTGTCCAAATGCCTTTTAAACACTGACAGGCAGGGGGCATTGACCAGCTCTCTAGGAAGCCTGTTGCAGTGTTTGACCACTCTCTCGGTAAAGAAATGCTTTCTGATGTCAAGTCTGAACCTCCCCTCAGACACAGTCCTTCTCTATTCACAAATAGCAAGTCTAGGAGGGCATCTTTCCTAGTTGGCTCACTGAGTACTTGTGACAAGAAATTAACTTCAACAAAGTTCAGGAGTTTCCCAGACATGTTTGTCACAGCAGTATGGTATTCCCAGTTGATGTCTGTGAAGTTGAAATCTCCCAGAAGGACAAGGGATACCGATCCAGAGATTTCTCTAACTGCCTGTAGAATAATTCATCAGTGCTATCTCCTGGCCAGGCCATCAGGTAGTAGACACCCACTATGACATCTGCTTTGTTTTCCATCCCCCTAATCCCTGCCCAGAGGCTCTTAACCACATCATCTCTAACTGTAGGGACTGTACAGACAAATCTCTCCCTTACATACAATACAACTTCTCCACCTCCCCTGCCCTGCCTAGCTCTCCATCCCAGTACTCCAGTCGTGGGACTGATTCTACCAAGTCTCGCTAATATCAATGACATCATAGCTCTGGGAACTGACCAATGCTTCAAGTTCATCCTGTTTGTTTTTCATACTGCGTCCATTGGCTTACAAGCATTTCAGATGTGCTCCTGAGCCCTCTTTGCTCCCAGGAGCAGTGTAAATGTTCCCACTAGCATTGCTACCCTCAGGCAATGCCATGCCAACCCTTTGCATACCTTCAAGCTTTCCTGTTGGCATCCCCTTCCCCCAGTGTTTCTATTTTAAAGCCCTCTCAATCAGTCCCACCAGCTTATGACCAAAGATGCATTTCCCCCATTGGGACAGATGGATCCCATCAGGCCCTGTCATATCTTGTGCCTCAAAGGTTCTTCCATGGTTATAAACCCAAAATTTTATTGGAGGCACTAGTCCTAGAGTCAGGTGTTTATATCTTGGGCTCATCTGTTTCGTCCCTGTTAGTGGTAGGACTGAGGAAAATACTACCTGTGCTCCTGAATTTTTTAGCATTCTTCCCACAGCCCTGAAATCTCTTTTGATTGACCTTAGACTTTTTGTTGCAACATCATTAGTACCCACATGAAAGCGCAGGAGTGGATAATAGTCCAAAAGTTGTACTAAGCTATTCAGTCGCCTGGTGACATCTCTAAATCAGGCCCCAGGGAGGCAGCAAACTTCCTTGAAAAGGGGGTCCGGTCTCTATTCTCATGAATATAGAATAAAATAGCAAACACTGTACCACTGGGGAAATGTGTAAGCACATGTCAAAATCAGATGTGCTCCTCCCATCTCCACCCAAAAAATACAGAAACAAAATCTCACTGAGAGATCAAGCAGAGCAAAAGGGTGATTCAGAAGGGTAACAGGTAAAGATAAGTAATGGATTTTGTACGAGCAACGGTTAAGTTGGATGATTTAGGTGGGGAAAGATGGAGGTATGGGCTGTAAAGTAATAAGAGACCTGGAGAGGGTAAATGGGGAATGATCATCATCTTGAATTCAAAAGCAACTGAATACATTCACTGATGAACAGATGATCTGTGGTCTTAGTCATCATGAACTACTTCATTCCAAAGAAACTGTCACTGACTGATAGTGCCTGAACTATAGAGTATCCAGAATGGGAGGAAGAGGTATCACTATGTTTGTCCTATCCCCTATGCTTTTTCATAGGCACCTGCTATTGTCAAAGAGGATGTCAGGCTAGAAGCATCTTTGTTCTGACCCAGCACAGCTCTTCTAACATGCTGATTGAACCTACCTGTATGTAATTATTCCACAGCTGATCCTTTCCAGCTAGTCTTGGTGCTGGCTTCTTTGTATTAGTGGCCTTTTTTCATGCTTATACATGAGCGCAAGAAGATGACAAAGTATGTCAGTCCCCTGTGTTTGTCAGGTGAAGCTGTCTTCTACCTTTTTCTCCACTTGTCTTCCCAAATTCATTCTTGCAGTTAGAAAAGAACAGCGAATAGCAGGCAGCCACCTTTTAATAGGCAGAAAGAAGGGATGCATGCTTCTAGACTTGTTTCTAGAATTTTCTTGTAGTAATGGCTGCCTTAGTCTTTCTGTCTGGTTTCTTAAGGAGCTGATAGAAGAATAACACTACCATTCTGAATTTGGAAATTCCAGTTGTGCTGGAAAAGATATACTTGATTTTCAACAGTTCTAGAACAAAGGTGGTGTTCTTCATAAAACATCCTACTGGCTCTGACTACCTATCAGTTTAACCATTAATCTGTTGTCATCAGAGGCCGGTTTAATCTCCAGTAAGCTACCATTCCTCAGTCAGTTGTCTTACTGCTTTTTAATAAGCATATGGCTAGCAAATATGTAATACCTAAGCATATTCTTTAGTGCGCTTAAGCACTTTGGTATTGTATTGGCTGATACTGTGTGAAAATGCTCCTTGGACTGGAGAACATTTGCCTCGCTGTTGTGAGGAGGCGGTTTTATAGAGTAAAAGAAAGCTTAGTGTTCTTTGTTTCATCTCTTGGATGTCTGGGATGATGCTGGGCAGATCCCAAAGGCTGTCTGTCTTCCTGAAGTTATGTAATTGGAAAAAAATCAGAGAAAAAAAGAAGGGGAAAATTGGTATGGGGTTTTTTCGTGGGGTTTGGGTGTTTGTGATTGGGTTTTGGTTTGGTTTTTTTAAGTAGTTATTACAAGTTGAATTTGTCATTACAAACAGGAAGGTAGAAGGTATTTTTAGACAAGAATGGGACTTGCGTATGTTGCCTCGTTGACAGGTGGGATATTTGGGGTTTGGGGTTTTTTTTTAACAGTATCTAGTTCTCAGAATATTCTTCATCTTTTATGTTGTATAAAAGTTGTGACTGCTTGCAGA
This sequence comes from Haliaeetus leucocephalus, assembly GCF_000737465.1. Classification (NCBI taxonomy): domain Eukaryota; kingdom Metazoa; phylum Chordata; class Aves; order Accipitriformes; family Accipitridae; genus Haliaeetus; species Haliaeetus leucocephalus. The sequence continues at coordinate 770,493 of NW_010973041.1, forward strand.
AAGTGAAACTAAAGGCTTAGGAAGGTAGCAGGATCAGCTGGTAAACAGACTGACAGAAACAGGATTATGGCTGTTGTTTTCTGAACCTCTGTTCCTGGGTGGTATCCCCTCTCTTAACCAACTGGGTAGTACATACTGCTACATCTGGGAGCTGAGTCTTTACTGTAGTGTTTAGAGTGAATTAAACAGGTCCACTCAGAGAAGAGAAGGATTGCCATAGTAACCAGCTGTATTCCTTAAGCAACTTTGGTTCTGTCAGGTTTTTACTCTCAAGGAAGGAATTTCTGTACCACGATTAAGCTGTGTGAAGCAAAAGTCATCATTCCAAACAGAGAAATGGACTTGAGAGAATAAAAAATGCAGCTCTAATTATATGTAGTAGTTAGTGTGTTCTTATTAGCTGGAATGTACTTTGCACATGGAGGAGGTGATGGATGGGCTATCATGGCTGGTAGTATGTATGAATGAAGGCTTGCACAGTTTTACACAAACCCTATGAACTATCTCCTGCAGATGAACTCTACCATTATGATAGTTAGCTTTCTTTTGTCATGCTCATTGAAGAAATCAATGTTTGGTCTGACAGTTTGCTTTAGTGGGTATCTTAGTACTAGGCACAGAGCTACTAGCGATTTAGAATGGAGTTCAATGAACAGAAGATGTGTTCTGCCTAAGATTTAACTAGATGTGTTGTATATGGTACAGCACAGGGCAAAATACAGTTGGTGTCAGCCTCACTGAGAAGCTGGTGTCACAGTACGTGTAGAAATGAGCCAGTTGAGGACACAAGATCCAGAATAACTTTGCTGTCCAAACACGGTGCTAGAACAGGCTGTTACTCAATGTTTCTGAAGCTCAGTCTTACGGATGAGTGGTTAGATGTGATGAGCCATTAAGTCAGACTCCATTTGACATCATCTTTCCTTGTTCCTGCTTCACATACTGTTGCAACTCCTTGTGTGTTAAATCTTGCACTTCTCTGACCGCTAAGGAAGACTTCACTGCATTATGAGGTGAAAATTAGTGCAGCCAAAAAGAACTGCTGACAAAGGTGTCTGCCAATCCTTAGTGCTGGCATAAGGATGTGAGGAATAAGGGCAGCCCTCAGCAGTATGGGTTGTTAGATTGGCTCACCTAGCTTATTGCATCACTTGTAACTGTGTTTTCAGAAGTCAGAGACTCAAAAGCATGAGATACTGTGGAGAATAATTATCTTCACTGTGATGTGCAAGGTAATAAAGTAGGAGAGTAAGGAGAATGGGCAGAAGGGGGCAACCTAGACACTCCTGAACTTTGCAGAGCTTAACCACCCCAGCCCTGAGCACTAGCTGAAACTGAACAAGGGATATCTTGGCAAAAAGGATACTTTAGTCTAACAACAAAAGAAAATACAAAAATATGCCCGGTATGACTTGTGTTTTAACATTTCAGTTAAGTACAGAAGTAATGACTACCAGAAATAGAAAGGTTTCAGAGTCATTGTAGCATCTGAAAATTTTCACTTCAGTTGAAGAGCTGAAAGTATCTTCTGTATTTGCTGTGAAGAATCCACCAAAATTTATTGTTGTCATTGCCAGTCTGAATATCATAACTGATCTTTTTCAGGACCCTCTTACTGAAACTGACATACCTGTCAGGATTAGTGACTGAAAAGGCTATTAAATCAGAAATGTTTAAAAACGGTTTTGCCTTCCCTAGTATTGTAAAAGGCCTGTACTTTCTGAAGGTAGTTCTTAACATCCTGATAACTGAAATTCAGAAGAACTGAGCCAGGTCTTCTAACATTGCATAAACATTTCACAGCATCATGGAATCACTGAGGTTGGAAGGGACGTCTTGAGATTATCTAATGCAATCCCCCTGCTCAAGCAGGGTCACCATGAGCAGTTTGCCCAGGGCTGTATCCAGTCATATTTTAACAACGGACACTCTACAGCCTTTCTGGGCAACAAGTTCCAGTTCTGTTCCTGTCCTGTTCCAGCTTCCCAGTTGACATGAGGTTTGGCTGAAGACAAGCCTTTTAGTGTTTCCTTTTGGCATTTAGGGTAAGAAGTTAGGTATTGTAGCTTCCTATGCAAAGCAATTGATTGCATATTGGACTAGAAGCTGTGAAAGCTGGAATGGATCCCAAGGATAAGCTATAACCAGATGATGTAAGGAGCTTCCACAACCTCGTAAGGAAAAGCTCTTTACTGTGTCTGATGCCACCCTGTGCAGTGGGGATATTCAGCCTTTCAAAAACAAGTCTGTTTTTTTACCCCAGAATTGGTTACTTTGCATGCATATTCAACAGTTTGATAGCTTAAACTGTTGCTTTCAGAGGCAGCTACTTGGAAGAGCAGGGAGGAGTGGAGCATTAATGTTGAAGCAGCATCTCACCATTGCCTGGGGAAAGCTGTACTGTAGAATAATTGGCAAAAATAGTAGGACTTCAAGTTGTAGCAGCCTCCTCTGACAGAGAAAGATGCTGTTAGCCAAATGTGTGGATGCAAGGTACTGCTTGCTGATCAAGGCCAGGAATGCCTTCCTCACTGCTTTGAGCTCCAGCTTGCTGGGAGTTGAACTTCATGTACTATTGAGGAAAGTCAGGTAGATGAGAGCTGCCTTCACACTGAAGCATTTCTCTAAGGTGCCTGTCAGCAAAATGTGTCTGTTTGCAGTCTGTGGTACGTATGCCATGGTAGTTAGCTTCTGTGTTGCATATTTAAATCAGATCTGAAAGAATTCATGCATCACACTTCTGATGAATTATTTTCACTGAATGAGAGTGATAGTTCTGATGAGTGTGTTCTAGAGCTGTCTTTGAGGACCTGTTTGATACCAAGAATCATGGAGCAAGACTTTTCCTGTTTGCCACATATGATGAGACTGTCATTGACATTAAATGCCAACTTCCACAGCATGTTTCCTTTTCCTACCTTGCAGAAGAATGGCAGAAAATAGCTGCATATGCTAGTTGTGAATGTAACTTCAAAAGTGAAGGACACTTTACCTGACTAGAAACTCTCATTTCAAGGAGGTATTTTCTTCGCTTCCTTCCTGGAAGGTATTGATACTTTAGGAGTTTGCCAGTGTGTCTGCTCTTTGATCATCACTGTACATATAATTAAACAAGACTTGGTGTTCTTTTGGTCATTCTGGCATCGCAAAGTGGATGCTTTCTTTTGATTATATATATTAGTGTAGCGGTTTACTTGTATGTTGTCAAGCACACATATACAAAGCTTTTGTCCTAGCAACACATACAGGAGCATGTCTGCCTTCATCCCAGCTATATGTGTGTGTCAAAAGGAGTGGACTTGCTCTTCTTTTGCATTCCACTTGAATTACTCAGTTGCAGTGTCAATATTGGGAATATTTTTTAATTTGAAGCTTTATTATTTTGGGCTCCAGATTGTAATTTTTAAGAGCTCCGTCTGTTACTCAGGCCCAGGACAAACATGTTTTTCTTCTGTGTAGAATGACTTCAGTCTCTGTTGCTCTGATAATACATTCTGACAGCTGTTGACTCTACTTTGTGCTCTCTAAGGGAGAGGTGACAGCAGGCATGCTGTGCTTGCAAAGCAGGCCTGCCAGCCATACTAATGGGAAGTACCTTGCAGGCAAATCTATAAACTCAGCTGGAAACCAAGTTGAGATATTTGTACTAAAGAAGGTGTGGCTGTTTTGAAGTGCTGCTCACAAGTGAAGCTGTTTGCTTATAATTAAAAGTTTCTGTCGTATTGTGCATCCTTGAACGTGTCTTGGCCATAGCACTGTCTGGAGGAATCTGTTGCATCTTGAACATTAACTTCTACGCAAGAAATAGTAGCCTGATGATGTCCACCTGAGCTTATTTATACTGAAGTAAATGGAACAACTTACTGAAATAGCGTTTTTCTGACTCTAAATCGTTTGCTCAGTCAGCATCTACAGTCTCTTCAAAACACAGCTTCAATGCCTAGAAAACCTCAGAGCTATTATTAGAGTTAAGAGGCTTAAAGGTCTCTAAGGATCTTCTCTCTTTAGTCTGCTGCCAGTCTTTAGTGTGTAAGGTTTAATAGTCCTGTCAGCTAAAATTTATTTCTCTCTGTTGCAGCACTAGTTAAAAAGAGCTAGCTAAGAGAAAGGGTGCATAAAGGTAGATCTCTGCATCCAGCTGCTTTCAGGATGAACTGCCTTATGTTCCAACACAGCCTTCTCAAACAGGTTGCTGTCCTGATAATGCCAAGTATTTTCTGGAGCTAAAAGTTTCCTTGGCTGGTCATTTAAACAAATTCCTCAATCTTGTGCATGGACACTTGGGACATCCTTATCAATTCCTCTGTATCTAGGATGTCATTACCTGACAAGGTGGTATGCCCTGATTTTTTCTGTGGGTTACTTGATATACTTTGGTCTCTTAACTGTATATCAAAGCCTTTGCAAGGCTTTGATAAGTTTTTGGTTTTATTTTTAACCAAGCTCCTTTCTTCACCTGTGGTTCAGGAGGCACAGTAAGATTCCTGATACCAGAGGGTACAAATGTAGTTTCTTCCTGTCATGAATCATTGAAGACATCTTTGGTCCTTCTAGGTTGCGTGGCCAGACATGTTTTGTCATCTCTTACATCAAGCTGACTAGCAGAGATGGTTAAGAACTTGGTGAATGTACCACTGGTACATTGAAGTCCTTTATAGGATTTGTTTATATTTTATCCTATAGTAGATACGTATTCTTTAGTAAATGGATGTCTGTAGGACACTACCTCTCCTCTCTCCCAATTAAGAGGGGATGTCTCCTTGGTTTAGTGAGCCTACTTGGAAAGACTCGAGTCTTAAAGCTTGTGGACTCATTCGCATGAATTCAGGGAGCTGAGGGTTGTTTGCCTTCTCATGTCTTCTTCTTGCATAAATATTACTACTTTGGTTTTCACTGACAGAGAAGGATTCAGACATGCCACCGTGAATGCATGAGAATTCTCTAAAGTGGTTAATATTTTTTTATATCTATGAAAACTATTTCTTTTGTGTCAATTTTAGATAGCACATGTGCTAGTGTTCATGGAAGTTGACCAAGACCTATTCCCAAGAACCGTTTGATACCTTGCTTTTGCACCAGGCTAGACAATGTGATGCACAGCAAATGTATGGAAATGCACTTGTGTAGTAACCCTTAGGTGGTGTTGCTCACTCTCTCGACTCAGATCACCATGTGGCAATTTGGGCTGAGTGTGAAGAGGTGCACATAGGAGAAAATACATGTCTCTTGACACAGTAATGACCTTTTTTTTTTCAGTTTTTTCAATGTATTGTAACTAAATGTTCTTGTCTTGTTAATGTTATTTTGATAATGAGTGACATGTATTACTCTTGTTATGTAAAATAATACTTAAAGCCTTCTTTGTTATGCTTCTGTTATATGTTGCTAAGACAGAACAGCAAAGAATGACTCTAGCAAGGTTATAAAGTTCTGATGGGTATGGACATCAATATCATAAAGGTAAATGCCACCCCTGAGTAGTAGCAAGTAATTCAACTACTCAATGTTTTGTTCATTGATCTGCCTCTGAAAAGGACTTTGGTGTGATGTGGACCCAGGAAACTGATGAGTTGTTTCCTCTGAGGAAGGAACATCAAGGTGGAGCTACGTAAACCTTAATAACTTTTCTTATTGCAGGAGTTGTTCTTGCTTTGGGACCAATGTGAAAACACTGAGAGCTTTCGTTATGTCGATTCTACATAGATATTACTGCTAAGCTAAGCTACAGTTAGGTTGACCTAGGTTGAAACTGCATCACTTTAGGAAGTGGAATTTTATTGTGAGTTTATTTCTACAGTTCTCAAATGGTGCTTTCAAGGTTGTGACTTCAGACCATGCGAGATGCTTATTACTGAACTTAGCAACATAGTAGAGACATATGGACTGGCAAAATGGGTCTGGAGGGAGACAGTGGGCATGGTTTAAAATGGCCTAATCAAATTTATTATGAAATTTGTTCTCCAGAAATTTCTTCCTTAATTTCAGAACTTTTTTAAAGAAAAAAAAAAATTCACTGAGCATGACAGCAGATAGCCTTTACAACACTGCCTGACAGGTGTCCTCTTGTTTCTGAAGTATACAATCAAATCCCCTTTCCCTCAGAAAGGGAGAGACAGAAACTTTTGTTTGTGATATGAGTACCTGTGTGGAAGATCAGGGGGGTTAATGTGCAAAAGACCTAAGTTTCTGGAGTGTGTCATCATCTTCTGGTCCTTCTAGAAGAAAAGAGAGACTGTACTTCTTTGGAGGCAAGTTGGAGTTGAATTTCATAGATTAGGTATTTGTCCTGTACTGATGTAGTCATACGTGTTTGGTATCCTTCAAAATGGAGGAGAAAGCATTACAAGAAATACTACCCTGTAGTAACTGCCTCAAGCTTAGTTCCCTGTGGATGTCCACTTCAAAGTCTGTATAAAATGCATGTTATAAAAATGTAATTGGCAAAATTATTTAGACTTTAGAGATGCAATTGATTATTGACTCTACTTTTTGTTTTCCAAGGTGGAGAAAGTACACAGGGGTGATCAGATGGATGGGCTTCTTTATCCTGCTAAGAAAATACCACCGATAGCAAAAAGTGATACAGAGCAAGAAAAGGCATCTGAGAATGTTACTTCTTCAAAAGCAGACCCTTTGTTAAAACCAAATATAGACACCAGACCTGGATCGCTTAGTAGTGATTTCAAGCAGAAAGTTGTCAACATCTTGCTGAAGTACTCCAGTGGTCTTTGGGCTAATGCGCTTCCCAAATTGTACCAAGACGCTTACCAAGTAAAATTTCCAGAAGACATTCTAAATAATCTAGAGTTGCTCTCAGATGTATGCGTAGTAGACTATGTATCTGAAGTCCCGAGAAAGGCCATCCTCTATGCTAAACCCCAAAGACGCATTGATGAAAATCTGAATGTCACTGAGAAAGTCCAGAGGCATGATGGTGTGAAGGCCACAGCTGAACAACAATGTGAAGAATCCAAGGACCAGTATCCAGAGAACATAACTGTTCCTCCTCTAATCATTCCATCAGAAGGATCTGTGTCCGTCATGGTGTTAGAACTGAAAAACACTAATGAGGTCCTAATTAGGCAAGTTTGTACTTCAGAATCTGTCTTTTTTGCTTTATTTATAAATCCACATATTCATATTTTGCAGGTCTGCCATAAGAGAACAGGTGAACAGGAGGTTGCAGGAATTTGTTATTTACTTATTTTGATAATAAAACTCAAGAATCTTTTGTGTGCTTAAATGGAAGTTTTCTGAAACTTAGTGCTGAGCTGATCAGTTGTATCATTAGCTTGTCTGAGACAGCAGATTTGACTTGCAGTTAGAAGACTTCTAAAAATAACCCTACAATAACACATAGTAGTATTCAGATATTGCTGCGATACTTATTAAAATATCTTTTACTTCTGTAACTGACTTACTACTAGGTGTGATTGAGTGTGTTCAGATTACACTGCAGTTTTCACTTTGGGAGACAGATGAGCTTCCATTCAACAATAAACTACTAGTGCTTCTTGGTTTCGTTGCTAGTCAGCCCAGCCTTAGAGGACAGTGTAAGACGTGGATTGTAGTGGCCATCTTACGTATATGTTGTTGTACTGTTTCAGGAAATACCATGATAAGCTTTCTATATGTCATTGTTGGGATAAAACATGCAAATCCTAGCAGTTCTTTAAAACTTAAAAAACCCAACCAAACAAACAGAAAAACCCAAACACTTTTTTAGAGGATATTTCATTTTGAAAATTATTTCAAATCCAGCCTAATCTTAAAAAAATTTCATGTCACTTCAAAGGATGAATTGAACAACTGTGTGGTAGCATACTATATTGACAGCTCTGGGTTTTTTCCCCCCTAGTTTCTGCAGTTTCAGTTTTGATTAGATAGTTTCAGTCATTCCCAGAGGTCCTGATCAGGATCAAAATGAGTATGTGTGCACTTTACTTACAGATCCTTTTACTATGAAACTAATATCCTGTTCCTCATTGCTGGTTGGCAATATGCAATGCACTAGCCTTAAGGCTGAAATTTAGATATCCTTTTTCTCTCTAGCTATCAGTAATGTATTGGAATACTCAACCTTGAGCTTTCTTTATGTGTCAGCTCACTGTTTTAGTTCCCTGAAGTCATGGAATCTTAATGGCTGATAATCTCTAGTGAAAATCCCCATACTTGGGGGTTATGAGAGGAATTCTTATTTGAGAATGTTGCCATCTTTGTTTTAGCTGCTAGCACCATTCCTATATTGTACTTTTTCTCAGATAAGCTTTTTTGTGTATTGCTTATACATTTATTTTGTATGCTGGTCTTACCACAAAGCTTAATGTAAGGCAAGATTCTTCATCCATCATTAACATTTGTACTATTTCTGGCTGGATGAGTCAATAATTTTAGCAAAGAAGACACAGCTGGAATTTGTGAGTGAGCCTCAGCTTAAAAAAAGAAATCACAGAAGGAAGAATACATCAAGGAAAAGAGAGGCTTTATGTTTTAGATTGTTCCTGCAAGAGCTCTGTTTGAATTTAGTCTAAGACATGAAAGATGATGAAGATGAATAGTGCCAGGAGAGACAGCCAATTTAAGACACATAATAATCTGTATGTAGAGATACTGAAACAGTTAGACACAATGCATATTGCATGTTTTGTATTGGGAAGAGCAGGAACAAATTATCTGTCTCTTACTTCCAGCTTGCTATGCAGGTGGGACTTAACTCTGCAAAACTTTTTCCTTCTCACTGTATCCCTTTTAATTCTGGCCGCATTGATAACTTGCTGTATATGTGGAATAACAAATCTTAGTTTTCTAACCTGTTACTTTAAGGATGTTTCCACTAATTATTTGGGGGAATTCTTCAAGTTCCATGGATTAAAACACCATATGACACTGATGAGCTGAGGGTGATTATGTTAAAATTTCTGTAAAGCCGCAGTTCCCAAATTTTGGACATTGGTTCTTGGACAATATTAAAGTTTCTGAATTTGTCAGCTCTGTGTAGGTACATGGTGGTGATGAGTGGTTTCTTGGCCCTGGATACAGAAATGACTATTTAAGGTTATGTATGTACTTCATGGGCTAGGTCATTTATCTTCAAGATGAAACTAGCCCTGATGGGAATAGTTTTTTGCCATGACAAGAAAATGTTCATGTAGGTGTATAGGAAGGAAACAATGCATGGACTCACCTTTCCCATGCATGTACTAGCAGTCACTTTCTTCTGATCTACACAAGAACCCTGTAGCAGCTATTGGTTGATGTTGATTTTTGGAGGATCAATAGAATCAAGATTCCTCTTTTTGCCTTGGGAATGGACCAGTATCTCTTTACTTTCTTTGTGTGTGGCTAAACATTGTTTGGCTGAGACCTTTCAACTGCAGTACTAATTAAGACAAAGCTGGAAGGTTTGTGCTATTTCAATTTTGAGACGTGGTACAATTCTGTAAGAGTTCTTATGCAGTCAGAATGAAAGTGAGGTGATAGAAACACTCCAAGATACTCACTCCACATTTACAACAGTGCAATTGAAGGCAGAGATGATATGCTAGGTGGTATATTTCAATTCTTACAAGAAATAATTAATGTCTTATTCTCAACTACCTTGAGTTTCCGTGCTACAGCTTGGATAATTTTTTTCCCCTCTTCTTTTATCTTTTTGAATAGACAAAATTTTATAGCTTGTTTCACTATGGAAGCATACCCCTCTGTTCCTTTCACAATGAAGCAGCAAGCTTTACTTGACCTGTCAATTGGTTCCAGTTGAGACTAAGAACGTTGCTGAATGCACACTTGCAGTGGCACCTGCACATAGACTAGTCTCTAACACACTTCTTTGAGGTTTTTGTCCAAGATTCTTTTCTAGAGTCTGAAAATAATTTTTCAATTGCCTTTAAGCAGCCAAAAACTTCTTCACTATGATGCTCACCTATTACCAGAAAATAGTGAGGCGGGAAATTCTAAAAGATTCTTCTACTTTCTGTTAAGATACTCCTACTGTCTGTTAAGTGTCTTTATTAAACAAATGTTAAGAAATAAACTTTTAAGTAGCTTGTATGTGACTGTCACCCTGCTCCTTGTCCATTATGAAGTAGATGAGTGCTTACATTAAAACAAAAGGGCTGTCATTCTGAAAAACAATATATAATTGGACGGTGAGGTAGCAGGCTGTCTTTAGGAAAATGAGGGTTCCCTCGAATGTGATCAGATTTAACTTAATCTTTATAACAAAGTTAGAATAGTATGTCATAATACAGTATCTGCAGTAATCCTGGCCATATCGCAGACCTTCAGTATAAACCTAGATTTTCATAGGATGATAATCTAAACTGTGTGGTAGAAATGAGCAGTATTAATCACTCTATGAACAAGTTAAAAAAACAGTAGCTACTAATACAAATTTGGGAATGTTTTCCTTTTGTCTGCTCTAATCTGACTTGTTTCTGCAGCATTCAGAACTTCCCATTTGGAGTTTTCATAAGTTTATATACTTTATTAAAGAAGATCTGTGCAACACAAACTGCTTCAATATGAACCATTAGGTCAGCAGCCTAATATCAGGATTATTCTGGAGGCTGAGAGTAAACAGCACATGGTTTGACAGCTGATTTGTAAACTTATTTTAGATGCCTTGGTTTTGATCAACCTTAGTGAAAACCAGATTAAGCTGGTGTTTGTTAATGACAGAGTAACTTCAGAGATGACATATTAGTTCTCTTTTATACTTGGTCCCAGATACTACTCTGCTGTTGTGGTCAAGTTGCTCTACATGATTGTAATAATCAAGTAAGAGCTCTTACTAAAAATCTAGTTGAGTGTGTTAGATTATACACTGCTGGACCGCATTTAGCTGTCGACAAAAGTACTAAATTTTATGTCAGTTACTTTTCTATAGCCCTGTTAATGGGAAAAGAGTTTGGATACTGGTGTGCTTATAAAATGTATGTATCTATAATTTACTCATATTCATATATGCATATAGGCATTCTTAGGTTTTTATTCTGCTTTTTTAAAGTTGCATCCTAACTGTTGTGGTGTTTTTTTGTTTTTGTTTTGTAAAATACTGTAGGTATGTGGGCAAAGATTATTCTTCTGCCCAGGAACAAATGGAAGATGATATGAAAGCATACTATAGTCAGAATAGTACAGCGTCACTAGCTCAGTCTCTGAGTGTTGGGCAACTTGTTGCAGTACATGCTGAAGAAGACGCCTGGTTGCGTGCTCGGATAATTTCTCTAGACGACAACAGAATAAAGGCAAGCAATTACTTCTTGTGGCACTTGGAGGAAGACTTGAAACACTCTTGGTTTTTAGATACATAGTCAATGCCTAAATATGCTGCACTAGCATTCTCTATTGCCCTGAAGTACTTCTATTTTCAGTTATATGAGAAATTAAGACTTTTTTGAAGTTACATGATTGCCAAAATTTAATGGTTTTTCAGGGTTTTTTTCCATAACTAGTTTGAGTTTTGGGGGTTTGTTTGGGGTTTTATATGGGGTTGGGCCCTATAGCACTTTTGTACTGAAAATGTACCTTTGATAGTCTTAGGAGGAATGGGTGTAGTAGCACTATTTGGAGTGGGACAGAGGAAGAGAAAGGGAAGAACAAAATTCGCTTGCTGATAGATCGTGTTTGAAGTCTTGTACTGAAGTACAAATTACATGCACTAAATAGCAAGACAATGAGAAGGATGTAATTGTGTTCCCTTCCAGGCAGATGTGATATTTGGGGAGTTATATGTAGCGTACATCTGAGATTATTTAACTTCTCTGTTAAACTTCTCCTGGGCCAAGCAGACTCTTTGTGCCATCTGGCAATAAAACCAGAACATATGATAGAACTGTGAAAAAAGATTCAAACCTCTCAATTATTTCTTGCCTAGTCAAACATTAATGATACCTTCCCCTCCACACCCCACCCCCCCCCACCGTTAGGTGACTTTTTACCCAGGTCTGTTTAACATACTTCTGAAGTAGATCCATTTCATAAACCTTTAGATATCACATGTATTAAAATTGAGTTTTTTCTCAAAGTAAGTGTGATACCCTTCAGCTGGAACTTGGAGGGGGGTGTCAGAACTCAATTTTGTGAAAGATTGTTTGGTTTAGAGAAGTGGCAAGGCCATCGGTAGCAAGTTTGCCTCTAACATCTGTCTAGCTAGAGCTATCAGGCAAAAGAAGGCTACTGCTTTATTGCAGCATTTGCTGATTATCCTCTGACAGAGTTCAGACTCCCTTTTCAATGTTTGGTATGCAGACATTTTTGCATGATAGAGTTTAGAAAAAAGTTGTAAAAAGTCTTGTCAAAGCTTTCTTTTGCTCACTTTACCTCCAATTACTTGCTGCCAATCAGTAGTTTTCCTACTGGTTTCCTGCATTGATTGTGGTATTTGTATCAATGTTACTGTAAGCATAAATCAAAATTATTCTCTTAATGCAGTAAAAACAAAAGGCAAAACATAGAATGGCACTTAAGTGGTATTTGACGTTTCAACACTTTCAAAACATTACAAATAAAAATTGCCAGTTTATTACCTTTCTTCATGTGGTTTGAGGTAATATATGCTTGAGTCCTTCCAGCACTGTTCCTATTAAGAGTTGAGATTCTGTGGAACAGTTGGAGAGGATGGTTTTACAGAGATCTTGAGAAGAAGACTTCCCCTGAAAACTCTGAATATTCAAGCAGTGAAATAAACGTGAGATTAATGGCATTACATACTACTAAATTAGTGAAAAGTGATTTGTCTGTAGCTGCACAGAGCACATGCTATCTGAATACATTTTCCCTAGACTCGAGAAAATGTACATACAATTATATTCATGATCTTATGCTTTTATTCTGTTTTCCATTATCAGGTATGCTATGTTGATCATGGCTTCAGTGAGTTTGTTGAAAGCAACAGTGTTTACAAACTACAGAAACAGTTCCATTCGCTTCCATTTCAAGCTGCAAAATGTAAACTGGCAGGTAAGAGAAAGCCAGTGTTGACTATACAGCTTACTGTTGCACTATTTATGGATTGAAGCGTCTCAGTCTGGGGGTTTTGATGCTTGTTTGTAATAACTCTATGTATGTTAGATTTTGTCCAAGTCAGCTAGTCTAAGCAGACACAGGTAGGCATGGAAAGAAAGAAAAGGGAGGAAGGAAGGATGTGAAGGAGCGTTTATAAAGAAACCTTGATATTAGAAGACCTTGATATCCAGTGTCTCTGTAATGGAGCTTAGTTGTTTCTGCACTTAGCTTGGATGTCTTTGTTCCTTTAATATATGTGAGCCTAAAGAAATCTAAGGAAGTGTTTGCTGTTGTGTGAAGCAATGTACTAGCACAACTCCTTTTTCCACAAATTATGCACATCTGTTGGGGCCAGGTTGGGCAATATTCCTAAATGTGATCCTGTTTAGTTATTTTAAAGTGATCCTTCGCCTTTCAGTACTTGCATATTTGCAGACTTCCTAGGCTCTGCTGGAAATTACTTACCTTCTGAAAACTGGTAGGCATTTCTAACTTTTTAAAAATAGCTTATTTTAAATATATAAAATTGCCGCGAATGAACTTTTGTTTGGTTTTTTTTAATACTTGGATGCATTCCTTTTTTCTCTACACATTTGTCTTGACTCTTTCTGAAGAGGAACTTTTTCTTTTCTCCCCCGCCCCCCCACCCAGAAGATGGCTTTCTGTATTAAAAAGGTGGAAATTAAGCAGAACGCAAGTAAGGGTGCACTACAACTTTCCTACTACATCCTGATTCTTGGAAAGATTCCTGTTGTGAACACAGACCTGGTTATTATTTTTCCCTTTGAATACAGTGATACATAAAAAGTATGGTGTGTCTTACAGGACTGGAAGTCTTCTGTGATGATCCTGTCCTAGTAAAGACTGTGGAATCGCAGACATGCTCCAAGATATTTGCTGTGGAAATACTGGAAAAGAGTGATATTCCTCTTCTTATTCTCTATGACACTTCTGGAGAAGACGATATCAACATTAATGCTACTTGTCTGAAGGCTTTGTATGACAAGTCCCTTGCACTGCACCTACAGGTACCATTTTGCTGTTTCATTCTTAATTCATTAAAAATCACTGACTGCTAAGGTCTTGGATGGACAAAAAACAGTACTCAGAAATATTCTAAATTTGTGTGTGTGGTTTTTTTCCCCCTTTCTTGTCAAAATCTTCCCGTTGCAGGTAGATGCACTATATACAAATGTCAGAGTAACCAGTGTTTTCTCTGATGGAAGCCTGTATTGCCAAGTGCCATCTAAAGGCTTGTCTAGACTTTCCGAAATCTTGCAGAAACTAGAAGACTACTTCCATTACAAGGTAGGTTCTATGGTGAGAGAAGTGATGAAGTCATGTAGCCTTTCTTCAGAGTGTACCAATCATTTTCCTTGCACGTAAGTTCAAGTTTCTGAGGTAGCCACAGACTATTCAAAAAGGCTATAGATTATCTTCCTAGTTTTTTGGGATGCATCCTTCAGCATGAAGAGTGTCTTTTGATGCTTTCTTGTTCACAGGCTGTCTCTAAGGCTTCAGTAACTACTTTTAACTTTCCTTGAATAGTTAGAACAGTAACAATATGGCTTATAATGGGAAGCTTCCTATGGAAACTGCATCAGATTGGTATAAAGTGTGTAGAGATAACTGCCATAGTGGTTTTTTTCTGGAAGTTTTACTTACGTGATGAAGTTGAGGTGTATAAACAGCCTGGCCCACAGCACACCATGCAAAGTGACAATAAAAGCTGTGTAACCAAGGTCTGTTCTTTTTAGCCTGGCTTCCTTGGAAGTTCGATGGCTTTGATCTGATCTGCTGCATAGCTTGTCCTTGTACCCTTAGCTTTTAAATGTTGTGGCTAATTTCAACTAGAACTGATGCATAGGAGCCATTTTCAAAAGCCTTAAGTTGCTTTATAATAGGCATGTGGCAAAGAAGTCTGACATTGCACTAGCCGTTTACAGACACATGCAACAACCCTTACTAGACTCAAGAGAATATATACAAAAGAGAAGAGATCTTAATCTGATTTATTAAACATTCAACTGAGTCTTAGAGAATGAAACCATGAAATGCAGATCCTTGAAGGTCCTGTTAGAACTACTGCTTGTGAAACTACTTCATCAAAGTGTTTTTAGGTATAGAAGCTGAGCTTTAGACCTGTTGTGGAACAGACACCATCTGGAAATACTTTATATTGAACATGTCTCAGTTATCAAGATTCAGTTTCATGCAAGCCAGACACTGAAGGAAAGCATTGTGAACCCTGAGAGATTTAGCAACACAAAGGCAGGCAGCCAGACAGGTACTTCAAAAGTTCAGATTTTCTGGACAGAGTGTATGTTAGGTTCTTGTTGCTATCAGAGACCTTGACATTCAGAAATTTTTAATATACATCTGTATATGGGGGTAAAAGAAGCAATCCTGACTTTGCAGCTTATCTTGAGGGGTTTTATCTTGCCTGAGAATTTAAATTAAGGTGTTGATGGATCTTCAAATAGAGTTTCTTCATGCTTTTTATAGCGTAGCTATTGTCTTGTTATGTTATTTAGGATCATCATGGTGAATGTCACCCCCATGAGACTTTCATTTGAGTCAGTAGTAAATTTGCTTTGTTAAATACCGCAACAAATGATGTGTTCTAGAATATGAGGCAGGAGCTTCTTCAGTTGTCTGTCACAGCTCTGAACTGCTCTTGCTTTTCAGAACATTAAAGTAATGATTGGTGATTTCATATTCTGTGTTTCCAAATGTGGCTTTTTTCCCCTGGCGCTTTATATTCTCCTAGTTTCCCTGTAAGATACACAGCTTTACCCATCAGGGAAGCTTAAAACAACATGGTAAGAATTGCTTCTGAGGCTGGAAAGAGACTTTATATTTGAAACAGAGGTTTTTGCTTCTCAGAACAGTTTATTCCATGTGTGGCTTTTGAAATGATTAGTTGAATGCCAGATAGTAATAGCTCCATGCTTTTTAAATTCTGTTTTTATATTTGCAGCAGACATCTGACTTTAATGTATCGCTACCTTTCTGTGGCAAAATCTGCTTGTTTCCTTCCAAAGGAAAGTGGGCACGTGTGGAGGTAAGAAGTATTCAAAGAACAGCTACAGTTTTCCCACATAGAAATGGCTCATCTTTTTGTTCAGCTAAATCTGAATCCTTCGTTTCCGTGAAGCTTGTTATAGCGTATGTGTCACTGTTGAGTTTTTAACCTCAGAATGATGCTCCTGCTTTCTTCTTTCAGATAAGAATTATTCACACTAGACGGGCACTTGATGTGCAGTTCATGGATACTGGAACAGTTGCAACTGTAAAAGTATCAGAGCTTAGAGAAATCCCACCACAATTCCTGAGAGAAGTAATTGCAATACCTCCTCAGGTATAAAGACGTATTAAAGCTAACCTATACTAGATCTCTTGGCAGTGTTTGTAGTGCTGCTACTTCAAGGTTTATGTAATGAAATTTTGTTTTGTTTAGTAGCATTCAATATTGGAGTGTATTTCATTGTGCATCTTTGCCTGAAATAAATCATAATGTAGACATATGTATCAACAGGATGCTGTCTATGTGTACTGGTACTGGTTTTGCATGTTCCTCTGTCTCTCTGTTTGTCATACATTGTTGAATCTGTCAGCATTAATGAAGTTTCTGTGAACAGGCGCTTGTGGACTAGTTTCCATATTACTAAATTATACCTTGTACACTTAATTCTGTTCTTAGGCTATAAAATGCTGCCTAGCAGATCTGCCTCCTAACACTGGCATGTGGACTCCAGATGCTGTGCTGTGGCTGAGAGACACTGTAATGAATTGTCCTGAATTTAGCATGAAGGTAAATAGTCAAAATGCCTATATGACTTGAAATCCGTAGGTGTGTGGAAAGAGCATTGAAAGAACAACTCTAGAAGCTTAACCACTCATCAAATTGGTTTTTGTTATTGAAGTTTAAAAGTCTGTAGCCAGCTCCTGGACATAAATTCTGTGCAAAGTCCTTTTTGTAGGACATTTGGCATAAAGTTTACTTGTGTAAAACTCTTAGAACCTTCTCTTTTCCCCTCAAGAATTTAGCAACTTTCACATTAGCCTTTCACATTTTGCTGTCCCTGCCCAAATATGCAGCTAGAGTTATTTTACCAACTGATAAGAAAGAAACACAGTTGTTAATGTTTCACCACATAAAAAGATAAAACTGTTGAGTTAATCTTAAATTATTTTTAGGCCTCTTGTGAGCATAGCTTTTTGTCCTTCTGGTTCTTGGAAAGCAGCTTTATTTTTTGTTTACTTTTTCTAATCCAGTGTGGTTTAGTGTATGCTATTGTATACTTAGAATTTCTGTTATCTTTGAGATAAAATTATTTCCACTTGCAATGTATCCTATCCAGTTTAATTAACTGAAAACACCCTGCTAAAGGAAATCTATTACTAGCTACAATCTAAACAAAGCTAATTTACTCTTAAAAATCTGATTCCAGATACTGTCACAGCACTTTGAAAAAGTGTTTTGTAGCTTTCCTTTACTTTTTGGCTTGCTTTAACAGTGGGGACTATAGTATAGTTAAAACATAGCTCCTGTATTCTGGGACTTGTCTGTTACATCTGGCTTTTCTAAACATTCTCTTCCAAGATAGTTTAAGTTTGGTACTAATTTTTGCTTGGTTAAATAATAGATGACAGATGTATGCTTTAATTGTGGGAAGTTTTTATTCTGGCTAGGAAAATCAACAGAAGAATCTGTAAAGAAATGTTATATACTTTGTCAAATTAAAATTTCAGTGCTTTACGATCAATAATGCTGGCATGTCTGATGCTAAATAGGAAATATTTCCTATGTCACTGCTTGAAAATTATACATGGTAAAACCTGGAAGCTTTTTGCGTCTTTATTTTTTCCCATCCTTAATTTACTGGGCTTCATCTTCCATAATGACAGGAAGAGAACTTTGAAGGATTAAGTGTTGATATTTAATAGTATTACTTAGTTATTTGAATCTGTATGGACACTGGCTACTGTTCTCCTGAAAACTAGAATTGTACACACAGTACTGAGATTGAACCAGTTGGGCACAACAAAACTCAATTCCAGCTTTGTATTTGCTTTATATTAGTGGAATAGCTGCAAATGCTCTTTTTAGTTGCTGTGAGTTGCTTATGATCCAACAACTTCATTAACATATTTGGGAGAACCTTGGAAATACTTACGTGCATATAGAATTCAATGAACCGTTGCTGCTTTTCTGTTAAAGGCTTTAGTCTTCTGTACAAAATCAGATGTGCATTTAATAGATATTAACTGGAAGTTAAACTGTATTTTGTTTTCCAAGGTGGTTAAACAGGATGATTCAAAGGGAATTGCACACGTTTACTTGTTTGCTCCAGAGAATTTCCCAGACAAGGATCATAGCGTCAATCGACAGATCAAAAATGCAGACTTGTGGAAGCATCAGAAAGATGTTTTCTTGAGTGTTTCACCTAGTGGGACTAGCTCGACAAAAGTGACAAGTGATGCTGTTTCAACTCAACAGTTAACTAGTGGAAGGCTAGAGAAGAGTGTCTCTGATTCAGCCAGAGAACCCAGCAGTGCAGTGTCTACCATTGACATGCCTCCACCTTTACCCTTGTCAAAGACCGGAGAGCTCATGGATGTCTATGTCTCATTGGCCTGTCATCCAGGTCACTTTATTGTCCAGCCTTGGAAAGAGCTACATAATCTGGAAGCCCTAATGGAAGAAATGATCTTGTACTACAGCAGGGCAGAAGAGAAACCTGTGAACATTGAAAAAAACAAGCTGTATGCAGCTAAAATTGAAAATCAGTAAGTAGATACTTAAATTAAAAACAAGATCTTTGAAGGCAAGCTTAGCTCTGCTAAGCTAGGCAAGCCTAGCTCTGCTTTGTCTGCATTGTTAACAAGGTGGCAAATGTCCAATGATATCTGAGAGATTAAGGGACTAAATGAGGTTACAGTCTCTTCATGCTTCCAGGTTGTAGTTGGAACAGTTGACTTCTGTTCAGATAATACCAGATCTGAGAAGCCTGAGACATGTTGGTTAAGACCTTTAGGTTTTGTATTGTTTTTCTGGTGCCTTGACAGTGTGTGAATATGAATTCAAATTGTCTGTTCTTGTTCTTCCCCTTTTTAGGTGGTACAGGGTCATAATAAAAGGAATTCTTAGAAATGGGTTTTTGTCGGTATATGAGCTGGACTATGGTAAACACGAATTTGTCAGCATAGAGAAAGTACAGCCACTCATGGATACGTTTAGAAAACTACCTTTCCAAGCTATTACAGCTCAGCTTGCAGGTAAGTAGTAAGCATTTACAACTTTTTTTGTTAAAGTCTGACATCGGTGGGAATACCAAATGAGCAGAAATGTAACGTGGATGAAGCCAAAGGTTAGTGATGTAATTGTTTTTTGCTAAAGTAAGCATGTACCTGCTTGCAGAAACATGCTTAATGCTTTGTCATGGTTTAACCTCAGCCAGCAACTAAGCACCATGCAGCCACTTGCTCGCTCCCTGCCCCAACCCAGTGGGATATGGGAGAGAATCGGAAGAAAAAAGTAAAACTCGTGGGTTGAGATAAGAGCAGTTTAATAGGAAAGAAAGGAAGAAATTAATAATTATAATAGTAACAATAGTAAAATGACAATAATACTAATAAATTAGAATATACAAAACAAGTGATGCGCAATGCAATTGTTTATCACTCGCTAACTGATGCCCAGTTAGTTCCCCAGCAGTGATCCACGCCCTCCCCCCAGTTTATATGCTGGGCACAATGTCACATGGTATGGAATACCCCTTTGGCCAGTTTGGGTCAGGTGTCCTGGCTGTGTCCCCTCCCAGCTTCTTGTGTCCCTCCAGCCTTCTTGCTGGCTGGACACGAGAAGCTGGAAACTCCTTGACTTAGTATAAACACTACTTAGCAACAACTGAAAACATCAGTGTGTTTGTTATCAACATTCTTCTCATACTAAATCCAAAACATAATACTATACCAGCTACTAGAAAGAAAATGAATTGCATCCCAGCCAAAACCAGGCCATACATGCATGTTTATGTCATCAAGGTAGCTCTGCTTTTCTTCTTGACATAGGTGGTGATGGTTCTGTTTTATTATTTGTTTGTTTATTTTAATGCAGCAATTTTTGTTACCATGTATAAACCTGAGGATTGCTTAAACTTCCCCAGCAGCTGCTTTTCATTGTCATAAATATTTTTTATTGTCATAAATAATTTTTTATATTTAATGTGTGTGATGCCTAATATGCAAAGGACACTGGGAAATCAAACCTAAATGGTTTTGGTATCCTTGAACATAACCCATTACAAAGTGTGAAAGTTATGCTATATCTGTTCATAAGAACTTCTGTTCTGATTATCCAAATCTACAAAAAGTTAGGAACTAGATGCTGAGTTTCTGGGGAAGTTTTTCTTATCTATCTTGGCCTATTGTAATTTACTGTTTTCCAGTAAATTTCCAGTGCATATTTGGAATCCAGAGTTGCCTGAAATATATTGGTGTTCTCAAATAAACAAACAAAAAACCTCCACAGAGGGGTGGGGGATTTCCACAAATTCAAGTAAGATTAATTTCCTTGAGAATCTGGGGCATAGATAGAGAGTGTGCGTACATCTGGTAGAATTAAAAAAGTAAAACTTGATCTCTCCTTGCTGTCTTTTCTTTCCTTTTCCAGATTTTTCTTTGTTTCTGCATTGCTTTCAGATGCATGCATCTCTTCTTACTCAGTTGCTGCTTTCTGCTGCTGTTTGGTCAGCACTGGTCTAGACTTCAGTTACAGAATATACTTGTTTGAAGTGACAGGCCACAGAGTTGGTGCTGTGATCCTAGGTTGCCTTCTGTGGATCTACTTTCCTGCTTAGCCTCAGTGTGACCTTGGGGGCTGCTTTTAACTAGTGATAATGGGTGTCTTACCAACAGGCTGGAGTCCTAGGAGTACAGTGCTGAAATGAAGCTGATTTCTAGCTGTGTCTGTCTACTGGGGTAGTACAGGGTCCAGCTGAGCAAGCCTGGAAGTCATCCAATTTTCCTGCTTCACAGAATCCCAAGTAGCTAGTTAAGTTGGCTGCTGAGCTGCTTCATATTGTCAAAGCAGGCCAGCTGAATCCAGAAGACCGGTAACTATTGTCTTGCTATTCTTCCACTTCTTTCTCTCTTTTTTCATGTCTGCTACCTCTCAGTCTCTGGTCTATTTCCTTGTAAAATCCCATTTGCTTCCCCACCAGGCTTTCCTAGCATTAATTACCTTTTTTTAACTGTTGATGAACTGTTGACTTCTCATTCCTTCTGTAACCTGCAAGGAGCTGTGTTCCTGTGTTGTCCTGCCCTATCAGCAGAAAGCTGCTGCTAATAGTGAAAGCAAAGTGTTGTCACTTTGCTGTTCTGCTTCTTTTATCCATAAGTTGTTGTTTGGGTATTCATGCACGATATCTGAGCCCCTTATGTCTGGATGCTGCACACCAACAGTGGTTTGGAGAGACTGAATTCCAAGTCTGCAAGAGCCACTTCTTTCTTGGTGGATTACAGCCATATTCAAAAACCTGTTTGGGTTCTAGCATCATGTCCCTGAGCAGACTTGACTTTGTGGGATGCTGCTCTCAAAAAAATAGCAGCAGTTATGAGGCATTTAGGTGGCATTTCTCTTTGTTTCTGCTCTCCGCAGATCTAGTTTGGGACCTAGAGGTTTGGCAGATGTTTTAGTAGCTGATGCTGCTTTGAGATGAAGAAAACTTAATCTAAAGTGGGGCCAACAGGACAAATAACTTCAGCAACCTCTCAGGCAGAAGACCAAGAAATTGTTTTGAAAGGATATTTAGCTTCCTTTTTGT
Organism: Haliaeetus leucocephalus; assembly: GCF_000737465.1. Lineage (NCBI taxonomy): Eukaryota > Metazoa > Chordata > Aves > Accipitriformes > Accipitridae > Haliaeetus > Haliaeetus leucocephalus. The sequence continues at coordinate 792,332 of NW_010973041.1, forward strand.
CATGTTTCCTAATATGCCATGATCATGCATGGCAGCTGATATACTTGAATTACTCAGTGAGTCAGTGCATTTGCCTTTCACTTCTGCAAACTTCTGCATATCATTAGACTTCAAGAAAAAATAAATGTCCTAATCTCTGTAATAATTAAGCTTGTTTGTGTGGGAGATGAGTGAGCTTGTGTTTCTTTTCTAGAGTTAAGCTGCATTCAGTAGCACTTGAGCATCTGTTTTCTCGAGTATTTAAACTCCCCCCACTTCTTTATAAACTTAATAATTCACATTGGTCTGGTCTATAAATGACCTTCTGTTTTGCTTTACATTTGTCCTAGGAGTGAAAAGCCAGCAGTGGTCAGAAGAGGCATCAATAGTGTTTCGGAATCTTGTAGAGAAGAAACCCTTGGTGGCACAGATACAGGCAGTTAATGAAAGCACTAACTCGTGGGATCGAAAAATAGTGACTTTTCTCGTGGACACATCTCTTCCAGATACTGATATATGGATTCATGATTTTGTGTCTCAAAGTCTTGTGGAATTTTCAAAGGATGATTAATCACCACTTCTGAAATGTAGCAGCTCAGATTCTTTAGCAATAAAATAAGTAACAGGCTTTGAAGAGAAATATAACTACTACATGGCCTTGAAGACATGAAGGTGATAAAATTGAAAAATCCGTGTTCTGTGAAAAGGGTTTGTTTAACAAGTTTGGGTTCTGTTGACTTCAGTTGACTTTCTGAAAATTTGCACTTTGTTTACCATTGTAATGCTAGAATGTTTGGGTGAAAATATTAAAAAAGTTATTTATCAATAAAACAGTGTGACTTGTGCTTGTGATCTTTCCCTAATTTTGGAGGGCTTTTTATCTCATAGCTGTTACTCTGAGCCATTACTGAGTACTCCTTCTTTTTTCTTTAGCATTTTTATTACTTGGGAAACATGGAATCAGTCCTCAATATTTCTGAATTTAGTGTCAGAGACATGCATTATTGGGGTTTTTTCCCCCCATCCTTAACTTCATAAGAGTTGAGTAGTTGACAGTGCCTTTTTTGGGAGACTGCATTTGTGGGGCTTAACTTTCACAAAAGGGTATGCACTTCATGTGCTTATTAGTCTGCTTGCGGTTCTTTAGCAATGCTACCATTTTTCTGAATTCTCCACTCCCCTCCTCACCACCCCCCCCGACCAGTTGCTAAATTCAAGACATTCCTTTCCCTCTTTTTTGATAGCTCATTTTCACGTATGCTTCTGAGCAACTTTCAAGGACTGCTGCTCCCTGGAGACAGGAGCAAGCAATGTCCTATAAGCATGTGGATTGGTGCTTAAAGTCCTCTGAACACAGTATTTTTGGCCCACTTTAGAGCACACTTTATTTTTGGCCTTGGGAATATTTAGAGGAGATATTAGACAGTGTATTTCATAGTCTGCTGGCTAGATTTGAGTTTGCTTGCCGTAGTCCCTTCAGATTAAGCACAGTGTTAAAGCTTTACACGGTGAATGCCAGCAGAAGGAATTTTTCTGCTGTGCGTAGCTATATAATCTTTCTAGTAATATGCAAGCTGAGCTAAGAAATTCTACCAGCATGCTGTCTGCACGGGTCAAGGAGACTGGACAGAAAGGGAGCCATGATTTGAAAGGTGCAGTGCATACGTAACATTAGGATGGAAGAAAGAAAATGCATGCAAATATTCTGAGTAAACAAGCTGTTTAAGCATGTGAGAGAGACTTACATTTGCACCCTCTTAGTCTAATTCTGGTGTAGTTCTGGAGAAGGTCTGAGCTAAGCAGCAAGGAGTCGTCTCGGAAGTCTGGTGAGTGTCTCTCTGCCCGCACTGTACACAGGGTATAGCAGAGCCCTTATGAATAGAGCAGGCAGTGATAAACTAACAAATGGCTAATTTAATGCAGATTGCTGGTTGACATGGTCCTGTCCCTATTTAAGTATGCTGAGGTGAGACTCTTAAATGTACTTGTTGAGAGAGAAGTTACGTTAATGCCTGAGATACTAATATTTTTCCATGTTAATCAATTTCTGCTTCCTCAGCTGTCACTGTGGAGAAGATGAAGAATGCAGGTGAAGGAATCAATGTGATGACGAACTGCTGTAGGATGAACTTCCATGCAGAAGGTTTTTTTTGTGTAGGACTGCTTTTGAGCCTGAAAATCTGAATGGTGCAGGTCATTAGGATGCGACAAGCACTTTCCTGAGCTCCTGAAGAGAGTGAGAGTTTTCCTATGTGTCTAGGAGCATATGGCACCTTCATCTGCTATCTTGCAAAGTTTGATGGCCTGTTAATTGATAATTGTGATGGCGTAAGGTGTTTTGCTGGAACTGTTCTGAAGTTTTTCTGGTTGTGTGATAAATGCCCATGATGTGTTTGCATCCTTTGAGGCTTGGGGATGTGCTGTTGGCCAGCAGCTGATTTGCACCTGTGAACTGATGGAGCAGGCTTTGGGACTCTACACTTCTGTTATTAGGGGAAAGAGCCTGGTAGATGTTCGAGAGACTCAAGATGTTTTTTGAGCTTGTTGTCTTGCTCCTTCTGGAGTATGCCTCATCATCTCCTTGGTTGTCGATGGCTGCTCCAGAGTCTAAGAAGCCCAGATCAGAAGCAAGGACAATATTCATAGTGTCTCACGCATTTGCACAGCTTGGTACTAGGGTTCCCATAGGCTGCTTTGCATGATCATAAAACAGAGTGCAGCCTAACTGATCTGCAAACCCAAGGGCACCACAGTCCATGTGGTGAATCACTTTATGCATGCACTGAGCATACACCCAACCCAAAGTGATTAACACAATGCTGTCTTCAGTTCATACGCTGTATCCAGAGGCTGCATTGAAATGTGTCCCCATCTTCGCACCCGCTATACAGTACGACCCCTATTTTAAGTATCTCCATTTCTAGTCCATTATGCTATGGGTACTCTGCTATTACTTAGTTACTTACCTACTCTCTTCTTACACTGTGATCTCCATTGCAGCGCTATGATTTTACATCTGCTTTTAATGTTACTTTTTTAGCCCGCTGTTGTGGTTTAACCCCAGCCAGCAACTAAGCACCACACAGCCGCTTGCTCACTCCCCCCACCCAGTGGCATGGGGGAGAGAATGGAAAAACAGTAAAACTCATGGGTTGAAATAAGAGCAGTTTAATAGGAAAGAAAGGAAGAAATTAATTATTGTAATTTTATTATTGTTACTATTATAATTGTGATAATAAAAGGATAAGAATATACAAAACAAGTCATGCACAGTGCAATTACTCACCACTCACCAACCACTGCCCAGTTCGTTCCCGAGCAGCGATCTGCCACCCAGGCCAACTCCCCCCAGTTTATATACTGGGCATGACATCACATGGTATGGAATACCCCTTTGGTCAGTTTGGGTCAGCTGCCCTGGCTGTGTCCCCTCCCAACTTCTTGTGCCCCTCCAGCCTTCTTGCTGGCTGGGCATGAGAAGCTGAAAAATCTTTGACTTAGTCTAAACTCTCCTTAGCAACAACTGAAAACATCAGTGTGTTTGTTATCAACATTACTCTCCTACTAAATCCAAAACACAGCACTATACCAGCTACTAGAAAGAAAATTAACTCTATCCCAGCCGAAACCAGGACACCCACTGACCAGCCTGTAAGATTCTCTGATACATTTGCTCACTGACCTGCTAGTGCTATTTGAGTACATTTTGTGCTCTGGCTTTGAAAAATGTGCAGAAGGTGTTGGCTGCACAAAATATTGAACATTCTGAGTTTGTTGAAGTTCCTGATCCATGAAGTAGTTAGCATAATTAGTAGTCTGCTGTCCCTAGAAGGTATTAGACCTGCCTGCTCTGTGTACATTGTTAATTCACACAGAATGCTGCATGGTTTTTAACTTCAGTTTTTCAGCAGTCTGTGTTTGGAGTTCGTTGTGAAAGGTTTCTTGGCTGTCATGAATGCATGACACCTCACCAGGGGTGCTTCCATAGCATGTGTCTGAATCAAGCAGGCGATGGAGTTACGATTTCACATGATCTTTTCGTTCTGATGGCTATTAGAGAGGCCTCCACAGGAATCCTGCATGCAGTTCTGGGCACTGTCTTACAAGGAAGATGTGAATTAACTACAGACAATCCAGACAAAAGCAAGAACAGTGAAAGTCTAGAAAACCTAGCTTAAATAGAAGGATTTGTAGTTAGCCTGGATAGGAGAAGGCTAAGGAGGGGAACACTTTCAAAAGTTTTCACTGGTAAAGAATCTGGTTTTATATGTAGGGAAAAAAGGACACGTAAGGGCTTGAATTGCAGGAAGGTAAGTTTACATTAGGTATTAGGCAGTCTTTCTAAAGAGAAGGGAAAAAACCTGGAAATCCACTGGAACTCCAGTTTCATTATAAATGCCAAAACCAGATAGCATGTATTTGCAGAAGCCCAGCTGATCCTCCCTTGGGATGTGGAGATGAAGTGTGTAGTTCTTGGAACCCCACCCAAGATAACTTTTCAGCCAGAAAAAGGCAATGCAGCATTGTTAGACGTCTTTTGTGGACCATTGTGAATTTTATAAACTGGAAAATGAGCATTCATTACCTAGGGAAAGCAGATGACACTGTAATAATTCAGAAAACAAAGCAGATCTCTTACTTTCCAAGGCTGTGAACAATAAGCACTTTCAAACCACCTCTCTTCTGTTTATTCCATCTCAATATTTTGTTAAGTTTACAAAGTTTAAGTTTACCTGTTTTCATCTCCCAGTGTGTTCATCCTGGCTCGTTTTGAAGAACTCTGTTTCATCAGAGAAGCGTGAGAACCCTCTTTGCCATCCCAAAATGAGTTCCTATCTCTAAAGTTTCCACTCCTGGACTACCCTTTCCCCATTTGGGGAGACTTTTGTTGCAAAGCTCTTTTGTCTTTGTGTTTTCACCACCTCATCCTTCGTTCTCACAGTTGCTGTGCATCAGGTAAACCTTTGAGAGAGCCCAAATTCTCATGTGCTGATTGTGTTAGACAGGAAAAGTGAAGAATCATGCAATGAAAAAAACCCTGACTTCAAACCTTCATAATGCCCGAAAGCTTCCTTTTGTGTTCTTTTGTTAGTTGCTGGTATTTTCAGACTGGAAGTCTTGAACTGGAGAATTGTCCTGCTCTGTGAGGTTAGAACTTGGCTAGGGCAAAAGCAGCTTGTGACCTGAGCGGACATGCTTCAAGCGTGCCAAGCCATTACCTCGGGACCGGTTTTGAAGAAGGACTTAGGTGTAGTTGGAGTTAGCAATACCTAGTGTCTCGTGAACAGTGCTGCAGGGTGCGTTACTTGCAGCATTTGTTACTGCAGTATATCATGGTAGACAGCTAAAAAAGAAGCATCATTGATACTTACACTGAAAACAAATATGCTGAGAAGCTGGGTTAATGTCTTGCCTGATGGAGACAGGCTGAGTGCATTCTAAGGGGACTGTAGCACTCACCTTGGACGAGCTTCTGGTGCCCACAAAGCTATACCTGACAGCAGCCAGATGGGATAAAAATTAAGTGGCTCATGTATCTCAGTGCGAAGCCAACATGGGCTTGTAGGGAAGGTTGGTGGTGCTGGGGGATTCCTTTCTGAGCTGCTCGCAGCTTGCACACCCTTGAGAAAGACAATTGGTAAGCAGGTACCCATTGAGCTTCTTCAGCCTGAAGAAATTCAGGCATTTGGGCCAGTCAGTGGGTAAACTGGGTGGTTCTAAGTGCCCTTTTCACTCCCACCAGCAGCTGGGATGATGCCAGTGACTTGGGCCATAATCCTGCTCACCTCTATGAGGTATGCCTGAATCCAGTGCTTGGTAGGGTCCCTGTTTGTATCCCTCATTTGGCCTAGCCGTGAGCAGTATTTCCAGGGCTAACTGCAGATCTTTCTCCAAAAGCCGTGGGACACAGAACCTCAGCACCAGTCAGGTGAGCTGTATGACAAGCCATGAAAAAAAATCCAGGTACCATCTCATGGAGACTGGGGGCATTTTCAGGTGAGGGGCATCACTGGGCCTGGGAAGCGTGGGGCTGGAGAAGTGTTGAGATGGACTGCCCTCCTCTGATACACCTGTGGCCCTCTCCACTCGTGGCCTGTGGCTGCTGGTGGAGACCAGGCAGCAGAGAGATGGAGGAGCTTGGGGCCGATACATTGTGGGGGATTTGTTAAAAAAGATTATAGGACAAATCCATGGGGCTTTAAGGTGACTCAAAGGTGAGGCAGGGGAAAGGAGATTTGGCAGCAACGTTATTAAAACTGTTGACACCACGAGGCTGGAAGGCAGCTCTCAGGGCTGATGGCAGGCTTGGAGCTGCTCAAGGAGGTGGCCGCCACTGGATGTACAGGGCATGCTGACAGGGGGTAAAATAAGACACGGAATTAGCAGGTGCATCGATACTGACGGCGTTTGCGGGGAAGCAGCTTGTACAAAGCGCCCACGCTTGCAGCCGCGGGGCCCCAGCATCCCCGGTAGCGGGGCCATCCCCAGCCAGAAGCCAGCGCAGCCGTGACTTGGTCTGGCTCAGCCTTGAGACCCCCCCCCCGCCCCCTCCGCCGCTTCCCCCGTCTCGGGGCGGCACCACTCCTCCCGCGGAAAGAGTTTTTCCAGCCGCAGCCTCGGGGTGCTTCGCAGTGACCTGGGTCCCCACGAACCGAGGCGTGCACACCTTGCTGGGCCTTCCAAAAGGCGACGGTCCGCCGCGGCGCCCGGCTCGGCGCTCTGAAGGAAGTCGCCACGGGACAAAAGGCAGGCTCCAGCCTGCCTCAATCGTTAAAAGCGGGAGAGACCCTTTGGAAGCAAGTGCTGCCCTCGCCGCTCGGGGCTGCCGCCCGGGCAGCCCTGCCCTCCTCCGCAGCGCCCGCCGCGCCCTGGGGATGGACGGTGCAAGGTTGCCCGCCCGGCTGCGGGCGGAGGGTAAGGACAGACCAAACCCGGGACCCGGGGCGGGGGCCCAGCCGGGCACGGCACAGCTGTTCCCGGCCGGGAGGGGCGACGGGGCCGGCCCCCGCTGAGTGACGGCCGGGCCCGGGGCCGG
>NW_010973041.1:799630-844110 GCF_000737465.1 Haliaeetus leucocephalus
GGGGGGGCTCTGCCCCCCGGCAGGCAGCCGGGAGCTCGCGGGGGAGGCGCTGGGCTGGCAGGCCGCGCCCCCCACGCGGGTCCGCGGCCGAGCCGGGACCGCGGGGCAGCGCCGGGAGGTGCCGGAGAAGGGCCTGCGCCGCGCCGGGCGGGTGGCGAAGGGCGCCGGTAGTTCTTTTTGACCGCTGTTGGCGTTTGTAATCCCGGGAGCTCTGCTGGGAAATGGTTCTCCGGGGGATGGATCAATAGAAAGCTGCACTGCTTTTGTGCGGGAAAAGTAGAAATCAGCGCGGGGGGGGGGGGGGGATTCCTTGAGTCCTTGTGGTGTATTTTCCATGGCCATACTTGACCGCCTTGAATTAGTCGCCACCTTGCTTGTAAGGCGCTGCCTATCTCAAAGATAACTTTCCTTCACACAGCTGGACACAGCTTCTGCCCACACTCCCGTGCCATCCGGACGTGCCCATCTATCTGCTCCTGCTTTTGAAATGGTCCTGGATGGTCTGCGGGCAGAACCTGTTGCCCACTGCCCCCCTTCTGGACCGGCTGCCCTACCTCTAGTTGCTTTACATCTTTCCTTGGATATTGGGCCTTGAGCCAGAAAGGTGCTCAGCCATGTGGCTGAGGTTATTTTTAGGTATATATAAAATCCCTTCTTCATGTGTCACCTGCCAGCTCGCACAGGAGTGAAGAATGAATTCCTCATTTCTCATCAAAGAGACTTGGTTTGCGGCAAGAGGTGGCACCTTCTCTCAGACTACCCGGTAGAGTGAATACTAGACAAGGTTTTGAGCATGCAAGCCCTACTTCAGTGTATGGTAGTGAGCCCTTCATCTTGTGTCCCCTCGGAAGGAGGAGCTGGGCCGCAACATTAAAGCCAAGCACTGACTTGCTAGCAGCATGGTGCCCGGAGCCGAATGCCTTTTACAGTGGTGTAGAAGAGTCTGTGCTGTTGTCTCTTGACAGCCTCTGTTGCCCTAATGTACATGCATTCAGGTATTCCAACAAGGACACTGCATTGTGTGCTCACTGCTGCTCATTTCAAGTTCTCTGTTTTCCTCCTGTCAGGGCTCTTCCCCCACCACCACCACGCCTTCAGCATTGCTTTGTTTTCCAGCCTGACTCATCTTGTTCTTTTCTCCACACATTTCTCAGCTGTGATGGTCTGCTGGCTTTTCTCCAGATAATAGGTTTTTGCGTAATATTGGGAATATGTTGCTGCCTCCCCTCCTGCTTGGTGTATTTGGAAAGTCAAACAGATGTGGAGACAGCCTGGTTTATCTCATTACTGATTTCCTTTGCCTGTGTTTTACTTTCATTCACCCAAAGGACAGTTTGATTTATCTTTTCAAAAGATCCTGAATGATCCTTTTGTAAGAAAGCGTCTGTCCCCTGTTGCTAGATGTGTAACTCCATCCTCTAGAGCAACGTGCTACTGAATATAATGTTTGCAGATGAACTGTTTTACTTTTCTGTTTGCTGCTTCAGTGTTTTCCAGGCATGTGGAGTTTTTGTGAAAGCCCAGCACAGTTCAAGGGAGGAGGCTGGGATCTGCTTTCTGATTTTTTTCCTCTGTAGTTGACAGCTGTTTGCTAATCATGAGCTAGGAAGACTCTCTTCACTTCTCCATTCCAGGCAGGGACTTGCAGTCAAAACATATTTACTTGGTAAAATTACCAGACTCTTGGAAGAAACAGGAGATGAAAATTGTGTTCCATGGCTCTGTGTTACTAAACAGCCACATGTTTTTTTGTCCCAGGACTCCAGCACTGCTGGTGGCTCAGCGGTTCTCTAGTCCATCCCTAGGTCACAGCAGATGTCAGCCAAGGAGGTTGTGGCTTCATATGGCCTATGTCTAGAAACCCCCAAAGATGGAGACCCCACCTGCCTGGTGTCCTGTCTCAGAGCTGCATCACCCTCCTGGGAGGGAGTTCTTCCTGTTCACTCATGGTGAATGAGATAAACACTTATCAGAGGCTATCCAGGGTCATACCAAAGTCTGTCCAGCCCAGTATACTCTGGCTGGCAGCATCCAGTAGCAGATGCCCTGGGGGAAGCATGGAAACAGGGCTATGGGGATGCTTCCCCAGAGCTCTGCCCTGTTCCAGCACTGTGTGGTTTAGTAGCTCTACCAGCTGGAAGTGGTATCTTTGTTTCTTCAGGCCTCAGAGGAGTGTGTGAGGGTCCCACCTCTGTTAAATGTCTCATTCAGATTTAGTGCACAGCATACACCATATGCTCGTTGCTGCTGGAACAGTACTCGTTTTGCTCCAGTGTTCATTAAGCATCAACCTATGTAGGGCTTATTAGCTGCACCTTGATGGAGCATTTCACTTTCACTTCCTCTGCTTCAGCTGTGCCAGCAGTAGGATGGGATCAGGAACAGGCAGACGAAGGTGTGTTACTAACAGCTTGCTGTGCTTTGCTCCGGGCAGTGTGGCAGGGCCTCTGTTTTACAGGACGTTGCCATTGCCTGTTGAAGGGTCTGAGGCACTGCTCAGTGCAAGACAGGAGCCTTTCTGCTCCTGTGTTCACATGGCATCCATCAGGGTTCAGCTGTTCCTTGCAACTGGAGTGTGCCAGAGGAGCAGAAGTCCGAGGACTAACAGAAGTTCAGGCAAGAAACCCAGGCTCCCTTTTCAGAGGAGATTGTGCTGGCTGTAAAGTTTCCAAGTGGAAGGGTTCGAGTTACAGAGCAGGAACTGAGTGCATGGTGTCTCTAATGACTCAAGTGTGCCCACGCACTTTTCGTAGGGTTTAGTAATTAAGCAATTAAGTACATGCCAGGTGCATGAGAGAACCTCCCCCCAAATAGAAGAACACATAACTGTGTTTACAAATGTGTGCCTTAAAAATATGCAAAGTGGAGACACAGCTGGGATGGTTTGTATTTGGGCTTTGGCAGAGTTTGACCCTGTTACATGTTGCCTGGTCACCAAACATCCAGGCTATTTGCTGGATGGTCCTGATAAGAAAGAGTGCTTGGTAAGAGCCAGTATTGAGTTGCGTGGCTTGCAGGCTGCAGGAGTGTTGAGGAGAGGAGGGCTAGGAGATACAGGCAGTTTCTGAGTGTCAGGTTGAGCTGCACCTCCTGGCATGCAAGGAGAGAGGAGGGTCCAGGAGAGTGCAACCAGCATGACTTCCCTCAGCACCAGTGGATGAAGGGAGAGGTAACTTTGGTCGAGCACGGGGAGCTTTCCCTAGTGCGTGCATGACCTCAGACAACAAGCCATTTGCTGTGGAGATGTCAAGTGCAAGGATGGGACTGTCAGCACTGGCATGAGGATGCCCATGGGAATGAAGCATCAGTAAGTGTTGTCTATGGTATATTGAAGTTCATTGCTGTAGGGTTCTGGGTGGTGACGATAAGTCCAGATAGCATTATGTGTTTTGTGTGGCTGGTGTGTCATTTAGAGGGGCAGAAGTCACGGTGCGCTTTGATAGATCCAAAACGCCTCCTTCCAGATGTTTCTTTTCAAATATGAATTTCAGTAAGTCTTAGGTTAATGGCTGCTGGTTGTGAGGTTTTTATCAAACCAGAGGAAATCCAGATCTTATGGGGGGAAGTGTGAGTTTCCTGAAGGATGCCAGATTCCCTGCTGGATTTCATTAGGCATGAGCCTCTTGCAGGGAGTCTGAGAGGGCCTCAGTCTTTCTAGTTGATGGGTGGCTTGCCCGGACAGATGAGGGTATGTGCTGAGCTCTGCTTTCTGCATCTGACATGACAGAGCTTCTCACTGTCTGGAGCATCCCCTGTGTTTTCTCTGTCTGCTCTTCTCATCCAGGACATGAAGGTGCTGACACTGCCCAGCTATGCTGTGGAGAGGCTAAGTGATGAAGATATGCCTGATGGGCACTGCTCACTGAGCAGGAACTGGGGACATCAACTACCATGTGTGCTTTATTTTATTGAGAATCGTTCAAGATGATGCTTGGCTACTCTGCAAGGTGCTCAAGGGCTTCTCAGCATGAGAAAGCTGCAAAGCAAGATGATGGTCTCCTGGAGGCTGAGTGACTCACTCTCATGCTGCAGAAGCAAAGGGCTTAGCCAAGGTGACCTTCAACTGGGTCTGAGCTCATGGTGGTTTAACAGTTTGTTTCAGGGGAAGGCAGCTAACCCCCCTTGTGTTGAACTAGAGTGAGAATTCAAACTTGAATCACAGCAGTGAGGACTTTGCTTCAGCTGGGTAAATCAAGTGAGTGCAGAAAACAAGTTTTTGTGAAATGTAGGGGACCAGCGTGGAGCCCATTTCCCACTGTGTGTAACATCCTGGCATTCAGAGGAGGAACCTGGACAGTTGGACAGACCTGCTCAATCTTCTGAGACCAAGCCACAGAAAGTTTAGATGGGAATGGACCTCTGGGATTTCGTAGTCCAGTGTCCTCCTCTGAGCAGGCCTGGCCCCAGAGCTAGATCAGGTTGCCCAAGGCCTTTCCCACTTGAGCATCAACTATCCAAGGACGGAGATCCCACCACCTCTCTGGTCCCTGTCCAATGGCTGGACCACTCTTGTGGCAAGGAGTTTTCACCTTGCCGCAACTTGTTCCCATTGCCCCTTGTCCTTCCCCTGTGCACCACTAAGGAAAGCCTGGTTCTGTCTTCTCTAGAAATCCTTTCCCTTTAGGCAGCAGATGACTGACTGCCATTAGATCCAGCTGCAGCCTTCCCCTCTCCAGGCTGAAGAAGTCCAGTTCCCTCTGTTTCTCCTTGCATCTCCTGTGTCCCAGCCTCCTGCCCATCCTGATGGCCCTGCACTGGAGTCTCTTCAGCTTCTCAAGAGCTGTCTTCTGGGGAGCATGAAACTGGATGCAGCATCCAGCTGCAGCCTCAGTGGTGCTAAGCAGAGGCGAATACCCACCTCTGTGGATCTCCTGGCTAGATGCTTTCTAGTGCAGCTTGGACTGCAAGTTCAGTGCACGGTCTATAGGAAGTCTCTTGTAGCTGTAACAAGATGTTTCAACATCTTGTACATTCAAGGTGGTGATCCAGAGCCCAAGCAGACCAACAGCACTTGATGCTACAGTCTGGATCTGTGTTTATGGCTTGTTAAAAAGCTGCTTTCCTCTCTGGCTGAGAAAATGAGATCAGCCTAAAAAAGAATCTACAAAAAGTGTGCTGGAGACCATTCCCTTAAAAGGAATGGCTTTAGATATTTATCTTCCTTTCATTTCTCCAAGCCAAAGACTTCACGTTTAGTGAGAACAAAGTAAGTTCATTTGAAATGGGGCGAACTTCTGAATGCCTGTACAGCAGGTACAGGGCATGTGGTCACCTGCAAGGCTGCTGCTGGGCTCTGGTTGTGTCTGCCAGAGAAGGAACTACTGTCTTCGGTTGTGACGTTTGTACCTGTGCACTAGAAGGAAAGCATTCCTGTACCAGCACACCTGCATTTACTTCTCTCATGGCCAGGGTAACCAGTGATAGGAAGCACCCAGAGGTCAAGACTTTGGATATGTAAGGCTGTGTGATGGCACTGGGGATGGATCCAGCTCCTCCTGTGCTCTGCTCTGATTTCCTACTGGATTTTGCAAAATTCGCATAGACTTAACGTTTTTAGATGTGATCTCAGAAGCAGCTGATGTGCATCTTTCCCTCTGTTGTTACTGGATCTGGCTGTAATTTGTTGGTCTCTTCGTGAAACTCCTGGGAACTGGTGATGTTGGGGGGCTCAGTGACTCAAACAGCAGGGCAGCTGTGGAGTCAGGCTCTTGCACACCAGCCCCCAAGTATGCTGGGAGGCAAGCCCAGGGTTCGCAAGTTGTCCCATGAGTGGCAGAACCAGCAGAGACTCACTTTTTGGTGGATTGATGTCCTCCATTCCCACATCCCTGCTGTGTCTGCCCCAGCTCTACCACTTGTAACAGCTCCCCCTTCTCCAAGTGCTTCTCGTACCCCCCCTTCTCCTAGTTGTCCCTGCAAATGCCCCAGCTTCATTCCCTGACTGTCAGCTGAAGGAGGTGCCTAGGCTTGCTGCACATTACGCCTGTGCTGACGGACCCTTTGCACACATGGGCAGCTTGACAAGAAATTAGGGTTTGAGTCCTGTATGAGATTTCATTAGAGTTAGCTAATGGCTTTAGGTTTATCAGAGGACTGAAAGGCCACATAAAAATACAGTCTTCATTTAGGAAACCAGCTGGAGCTGATTTGCTCCTTTCATCTGCACAGCATGCATCTTGGATTTACACCTGGGTGATTCACTGAGGTCTAAGTGTATGCACAGAAAGTACTTAACTGCTCTTGAGTTTATAGGAAATGGTCACTTGAGGTATGTATAGTTTCTCAAAAAAGCCCTGATGTTTATCTTTAAAGTTACACTAAAAGTCAAAGAAAAGAAAAAAGAAATTGTAGCAACTACAGAGGGGTTGGTTGACATTGGTTTGTTATTTTTATACTGCAAAAATAATAGCTCTGAACTTTGACTAAGGTTTATACTTAAGCTATGAAAAAATCTCATAAATCAAAACCCTGCATGAGTCAAATAGGAACTGTTCTCGAGCCAGGCTATCCCTCACGAGGTTAACTCCTGCCTCCGGTGCTGCTTAAAAACAGCTTTCATCCTGAATAGCCTTCTGCCTTCAAACTTGGCAGTTTTTCCAAGAATTGTTGATATCTATGCTGGTGATGCTTGTTGGTTGCCTCCTTATCTCAGAAGCCAAGCCCTCGGTGTGCTTTTTTATTTCAAAGCACTGGAAAAGTTTCCCAGAAGATTTGAGGGTTGTCTCAGGCAGGGGATGTTAATTTTTTCAGCCATGGCTCTCATCAGGTGCAGAGTACACTGAGTTCCCGTCCTCTGCCTTTTGCTGGCACTTCAGTGTGGCTGGTGACTTGGGATGCACCAAACCCTCCTGCATGCTGCAGTCCCGGTGGCCGTGGAAGTGACAGCTGCATGCTGCAGCCTGCCACGAAATGCCAAAATTGGCCTTGGCTTGGACTGATAACAGAATTTATCACTGAAAAAGCCATGTATCTGTGCTGAGGTTAGTTGCTCTTTCTCCCCATGTACGTATGAAAAGAAAAGGGCTTTCCGTAATTTCCTGCTGTTAGCATGCTAGTGCATGTGAGAGGTTGTGCAGTTAGAGGCCAGGCTTCCTAGCACAAGCGTGCGCAAGACCACTGTCACACCGTGTTACACAGCACACAGGGGAAATCAGTCTTTTTCTCTATCACATTTTTGTGTTTTCTTGGAATTTTTCTTGCTTGCTGCTGTTTCTGTCACTTTACCCAGTTCCGCTTTCTCTTTTGTTCTTTTTCCTGGGGTTGTCAGAGCACTGAGGGATGATCCTGCAGATCCTCCAACTCGGTGGTACCTGTGCTGCTCTGCAGCCTGTCACAGCCCGAGCCCATTGCTGCCAGGCTCCTGCCCTCCCTGCTTGCCCACCTGAGGAGCATGACCACGTCCCCGTGCCTGCTCTCCACTGTGGACGGGAGACAGTGGTCCCGTGTGGGCCACCTTCCCAGGTCTCCGCTGGTTCCCTGCGCGGAGGTCGGTGCTGCTCTTGGGTTTCCATGCCCCAGAAAGGGCACAGTGCTCCGGGGGGCCGTGCCGGTGCAGAGCAATGAAAGGAGTATTTCCAGTGTTGCATGGGATGCTTTTCATTTTCACTTGTTCTACAACATCCATTTGTCTGTTCAGCAGTTTTGGACCCTTCAGAAAGAAACTGTTCCATCCCTCTCATAATCACAGATGTTGCCTTTTGTTTTGTTTTGTTTTCTTATATTCATGACAGAAACAGTCTTCCTTGTAGATGACCTATGGTGTATGTTCATCTCCCCTCTGATTTAATTTTTCTCCTTGAACCTTTTTATTGGTCTTCATGCATACCAACTTGTGTGCTCTTCAGACTTACCAAGCGCAAATGTTTGGGCTGTCTTCTCATGTGTCTGATGAATACTTTGGACAATGAGACCTAGTATCTTGCTGTCTTGATAAGTCCATGTGAATTTCAATTTTCTGAGGACTTAAAGTTGTAGTAGTGTCAGTCCTGTAGCGTCTCTATATATTACATATATATTTTGTTGTGATGCTTCCTCCTTTGATTGAATGAAAAGTGTATTGGTAGGTTTAATGAAAAATAGCAAGAAGTGAAAGCTACCATCTTAGGAAGGCATTAAGAATAGATTTGATGGAGCAGATTTGTGGTGAATTAGGGTTAACACTTTCCTGAATGTCCAGAAATGTGTCAGTTTAGAATTTGGATATAATATTGTAGTTGTGCTGGAGGATCTTGTAATCTTTTTGGAGTGCAGGTGTGGGGGGGACATGTGTTAAACCATGCTTGAACCCTAGCACAGGTCAGGGAGAGCTGTTTGTGGTGGTGGGTGTTTCAGCACGTTGTGTAACTGAAAACAATTATACTTAGGCAGAATTTACCTGCTTTCTTATTTTTGGCAGTACAAAGCCCTCTTGCCATTTACAGCAGACAGGTTATTTGCTTTCTCTCCCAGCACTCATTAGCAAGATAGGGTAGAAGAGGCCTGGGATGTGGAGATAAGGGAGAGCCAGTGAACGTACTGGTCCTGGGGGCTGTGCTGGAGGATGTGATGCTGAACTCACGCAGCTCGTTGGGCGGGCAGGGGAGGGGTACAAAATGTCCTGCCGCCGCGGGCACGGCTAGCTGTCCCGACACACTCTCTGCGGGAGCTGTGCAAGTCGCCAGCGCCGTCCGCCTGCATCGGCGAGGCTGCGAGGGCACTGTCCCCTCCCAGCAGCTCTGTTTGGGGTACGTAGCAAATTAAATTCTCCCCGCGGGGATTTCAGCTGTGTTTCAGCAGGCTCCCTGCACCTGTCCTCAACCCTCAGGGCCTTGGCTATATGCAGCCCCGGCTTCATATCTCTGCAAGATGCTTTGAAACCTGAAGCATTTTCCAGAAGCGTTGCCTCTGCGTGCTGACATCCGACGTCTGTCCTGCCTTTCGCCTCTCGGTGCTGACGGTCTCCGTCCTTCTGGCGGGAGGCGACAAGGTCAGCCCTGCGCAGGCTGTGCTCTGGTCCCAGCCGAGCCGCCGCTTGCAGGCTACCGCTTGCTAGGTGGGGGCAGTGACTGCCTCTGGAAGTAGTCGTCCCCATGTTGCCAAGACGGAGATTGCCATGTGCATGGCAGGTGTGGGTATTTTAAGCCATTACAGGGAATTTAGCAGCCTGGGGTGGGTTATCCTCTGCCTTCCTGCCTGCTCTTGGCTCCAGCTCCTCCCACAGCAGAACAGTCAAAACTAAAAATTGAGTATGAAATACAGATGAGTCATGGTTCATGCACTTCAATCTAAGGTCGCAGTAGCACAGCACATCTCCAGGTCTGGGTCCAGGCTGCTTTTCTAGGATGTCCCGCATCAGAGTAATAATAATTGATATGATGACAAGCGTTTGTTCATAGGTAATTTTGATAAAGGCTCTGCTTTCCTCTACGCCGACCAGAAGGGCAGCCTTGCTGGGGCTGAGCTGCTGGACGTGGCTTCTAGCCTGACTGGTGCACAGCTGAATGGCTGCCGCACATCAGCCTCGCAGCTTGAGGTGCCTTGCACTGACTGCTGCAGGGGACTGGCAAAGCGCAGGAGTGCTGGGATCCCCGCTGCCTCGCGTAGCCAAACCCACCAAGCCCCATAGCCCGTGCTTCCTCCTGCTGCCCTCGACCCTGGTGCCCACAGGTTGACGGTCGCTGCGCGGAGCAAACCAGCCCGATGAAAAGCTGTTTTTCACTCTCTCAGCTCCTGGCTGTGGGAGCCTGGGGGGCCGTTCCTCCCATCAAGGAGGCACAGTCTCCTGGCACTCCACCTCCTAAGTGGCGAGTGGCAGGAATGCGAATGATGCAGGAATAGCCATCACACCAGTGGGAAACCAAACGTCTGACCAGGTGACAGCTCTAAATTTAAGGGCTTGCTGTTGAGCCATGTGTGCGTTAATGTGCCCTTTTGTGACCAAGCTAAAGATAATTTTCCTATCTGGAACAGCAGCTGTGTTGTAAGTTGTATAAAGAGACTTCTCCGCTAATGAAGAGCGATCATAAGAGCATGATCTGTCCTGAGAGGATGAGCAAAGCTGGAGAGATGTGACTTGGGGTAGGGCTCTGGCGCACCACAGGAGCTGAAAAGAGGCCATTTATAGAAGTTCAAAAGATGTTTAGCTCCTTGAAAAATGCACAGGCCTTGCTGTTATTTTAATGTAAATGCCACTTGAAAGAATAGCAAACCTTTTTTTAAACTCTAGCAAAAGTCACTTTAAATTATCTGCAGTTCAATACTCTCTGCAAAAATTGAACCAAAAAAATGTAAATGTACAGACAGTGCTATGGAACAGAAGGAAACTTTCAGCAAAAAAAGCAGAGTTGGATACACTCTTCTGTGTTGTAGTGAGTGTATTTTTAACCCAACTGCATATTTTACACAAGTTGACCTTCGTAGTAGGTCTACTACAGTCTTTTAGAGCTGGCAGAAGTCCAGTTGTGTGTGTGATTGTGTATGGCATTTTATATTAGGAGACATGGGACAAACCCCTGGGTCAGCAGGGATTATCCGGATAGGTCATTTAGTACGTTACTCCCACTTCTCTTCTTGAAGAGTTGGTTTAGACGTGCAGTAACACTCAGATCAGCTGCTTAGCTTGCAGCAGTGCAAACACGTGTTGTCTCAGGGAAGGTGGGTCACTGAACAGCACGTTTAACTGGCAGCCTTCTGAACGTGAGTGGATAATACTTCCTGATCTCCTTGTGGCTTTAAAACATGGGAAGAAGCACTGTGCACTGTAGCCTCGTGGAGGTTTGCAGGGCTCAGAGGTACTCGGTGATGCTACAAATCTGGTTTCCCACCTGGTGGCAACATTATCTGGAGTGCCATGTGCAGGGAGGTGTTACTGGGGGCTTGTAAGGGCATGAGAGCTGCAGACTTTATGGTTCGTGGTTTATTGTCCTTCAAGGAAATAAATGCCTAGGACACTTTGTTAACATCTGGCATTGCTTGGAGAAGACATCTCTAGCCAGGATCCCGTACAAAGTACTTCATCAGTGCTGCCCTGTAAGTCTCTGATGGGGCAATGTGCTGCTGAAGTTGTGCCGCTCTCATGACCATGGGCCATTACTCGCATGTAGGATATGGATGGAGGGGGCCTGAGCAATCTGACCTGGCTTTGAAGTCAGCCATCCTTTAAGCATAAATATTCTGCAACTCTGTGGTATTCAGCATTCCCTAACTAACTGGGGTACAGTGTCGCGTTTCACATATTCAGTGTTATGCTTCTTGTTTTAATTTCAGGTCCTGTTTCGGCATAAAAGTGAGATTGTTGAGACACCTCTAAGATGTCTTACAGAAAGGAGCTAGAAAAATACCGAGACCTGGATGAAGACAAGATTCTTGGAGCTCTGACAGAGGAGGAGCTCAGGAAGTTAGAGAATGAACTGGAAGAGCTGGATCCTGACGTAAGTCATTTTTACACAAGATTTGCTAGGTGGTAGGTCTCAGTTGTTGGGGGGAATGGGCTGCATTACTAATCTGTACTTAAGTGAGATCCTTTGCAGAGCCTGTACTCAGTGTGCAAGGATGGAAGAGGCTGTCCGCAGATGAGCAGAAGCAGTTTTGCCATCGCAAGCATGGGCTACATGTGGGACTTTGTTTCTGTGATACTCCCCTGCCCTTGCCCTGGCGTGCATGCTCCGGTGTGATGAGCACTGCGATTTGCAGCACAAATGTGAGCCAGTGCTAGTGCAGGGCAGTAAACCTGAGGAAACTGGATCTCTGCTTCTGATCAGGCCATCTTGGAGGGAACGTTTTGGGATTTGTGGGTTGTTTGGATTTTTTTCCATAGCAAACTTCAAATGGTCTGTATTTTCCTCCATATAGGCAGAAAAACAAATCCCAGAGTTTTGCAAAATGGGACAATTGCTTTTTAGCAACCTCCCAACATCAGTAAGAGCTGCACGTATGAAAACACTGGGCCTGCTGGTGGCAAACAATGAAAGCTTTTTGGAGGCAACGTTGTCCTGTGGCCCTAGCAGGGGATGTGCAGAGCCAACTGCCAGGCCTCTGGGTTACAGGGATGTTAGATGATGAGGCTGGGCACTGCCAAGTGAGAAATTGTTCCTGCAGCATGCAGTTAGTGTTTCTGGGGGAAATGATGGGCAGTGTAGATTGCATCATCAGTATTTTTAATTGCAACACAGGAATATAATTAAGAGGTGGCAGGCTGGCTCCCAGGATTAAGTGTGTGGGCTTCTTACAGGTGTCTCAGAAGACACAGACTCTGCATCTGTGAAAGATGCAGAAGGGTAAAATAATCGCGAACGTCTGTCAGTAGAGGTGTAGCCTGAGTACAGGAGTTAAAGCATGAAGATTGCATGGTCACCTTTCACAGCATGAAGCCCAACGAAGCAAGCAGTTTCCCATGCCTCCCTGCTTGTGCATTAGCACAGTTCTCCTCTGTTGCCCTCCAAGGTTGCCCGAGTCTAATTGCTTCCTGTTAGTCATTTTCCTTCCCAGGCTTTCCACTGATACAGATTTAAATTATAATGTATTACTTCTATTAGGAGGGCATGGAAGAATCAGTGTTTTGTTCAAAATCACCTTGGGTGTCTTAAAAAGTAAATGTTGACTTCTATCCAGCAAAGCTTTAAAGAACATGCTTAGTGTCAAATCTGGGAATAGTCTTACTTATTGCATTAAGGCTGTTCTATATTTAAATATAAGCAGGTGCTTACGTGCCATATGTGTCAGGCACAAAGCAACTTCCCATGGTGGCTAATCTGATGGAATAACAAGGAGGCAAATTGAAAAAGGTTCACAGTGGTTTTGTTCTGCAAGGGAGTGATCTTCTCTGTGAGACCCTGCCTGTAGTTTTGTGATGGATCATGAAAGGCAGAAGAGACCACTATGGTGCTCTGGTCTGCTCTGTGAAAGACCATGGGATTTCCCTGAACTGATTCTTGTTGGGACATGTGGGGCGTGTGGGCACTCAGACACATAGAAGGAGGAGAAGATCGGTTGAGTGTAGCAGCTGGATTCTGGTGCTTTGACTGTTGTGAAGAGGCAGCAGAAATGGTGAGGGTGTGGGAAGAGGCTAGGAGGAGCAGGAGGTGATGGCTGAGAGCCCCCAGAGAAAGGGCTGGAGCTGCTGTTGTAGAGAAACATCCACTTGGGAGCATGGAGATCTTGTAGCGGAGCCAGCATTTGAAATTAGAAGGGGGAAGGAGCATCATGTGTCTTAGATGATGTGCGAATCAGTGGGGTTGGATGGAGATAACCTTTGACACAAGGAGAAGCAAATTGTCCAGCAATGTGGAAGAAAGACAGTGCAATGAGGAAAGTGGAGAGGGGGAAACATTTGGTGGACGGGGATGGTGGCCTCCAGAGATAACCCACGTTTCTCCTCTCTGTGCCTAGAATGCATTGCTGCCAGCAGGACTCAGGCAGCGGGATCAGACACAAAAGCTGCCAACTGGCCCATTCAAAAGGGAGGAGCTCATGGCCCACCTAGAAAAGCAGGCGAAGGATGTTAAAGACAGAGAAGACTTGGTCCCTTTCACGGGTGAAAAGAGAGGTATGGTCATCCTCTGCACCACACTGAACGTGTCATGATGCAGGCACAGTGGGTACACAGCAGCAGGGTTGTGTCTGACCTGCTTTGCTAAGCATGACTTCATTTTGACACCACTGGAGTGGTGGATCTGCTATCTCTGCTGTCTAGCCACAGCCCAGGGGGCTAATAAACTGCGGTGTGCCCAAGAGGTCCATGTGCTTGCTGATTTGGGTACCACCTGATATATTGTTAAGTGACGGACAGAGACTGTACCACTGTGCAGTCTCTTTCCATCCGCATCCCGCTGCAGCTGTATCAAGCTCTGGGGAAGACATCATCTTCTGTCCTCTCTTGTTCCTCCTCTGTCCTGTCCTCCTGTGAGCTCTGTAGACTGTGCTCTGTCTTCCACCATTGCCTTTCATGCTCCCTCCCTACACTCTTATGCTGGTTTTGGCTGGGATAGTTAATTTTCTTCATAGTATCTGGTATGGGGCTATGTTTTGGATTTGTGGTGAAAACAGTGTTGATAATAGTTTTCATTACTGCTGAGCAGTGCTTACACAGAGTCAAGGCCTTTTCTGCTTCTCACCCCACCCCACCAGCGAGTAGGCTGGGGGGGCACAAGAAGTTGGGAGGGGACACAGCTGGGGCAGCTGACCCAAACTGGCCACAGGGATATTCCACACCATATGACGTCATGCTCAGCAATAAAGGCTGGGGGAAGAAGAAGGAAGGGGGGACATTCAGAGTGATGCCCTTTGTCTTCCCAAGTCACCATTACACATGGTGGAGCCCTGCTTTCCTGGAGATGGCTGAACACCTGCCTGCCCATGGGAGGTGCTGAATGAATTCCTTGTTTAGCTTTGCTTGCGTGCATGACTTTTGCTTTACCTATTAAATTGTCTTTATGTCAACCCATGATTTTCTTGCTTTCACCCTTCCGATTGTCTCCCCCATCCCACTGCGGGGGAGTGAGTGAGCGGCTGTGTGGTGCTTAGCTGCTGGCTGGGGTTAAACCACGACAACTCTGAACTTCATCTTGGTATAGAGAAACTCCACAGCTCCCCTCAGCTATAATGATCCCAACAGTTCTTGTCTAGTCTTCATCACCTCTTGACAACCCCAGCCTCATTTCCCTGTCTCCTGCAGCTTGCGTGTGTCTGTCTTCTTGCACCATACCCTGTGGCAGCTGCTGCACCCCTGCTCTGCGTGGCTCTGGGGCCTGTGAGCAAGGGGTTTGCTCTACCTCTTCTCTTTCCTCTCCTTCTGGCATCTTTTCCTGTTCTCCTGGGACATGCCCCATTATCAAAAGGACTTTTCTGCTCCCATTATCACTCTGAATATCATCTGACATGGGACATGGTCTTGTCAGTCCTTGCCTCTGGGTTCCAGGAGCTTCTCAGCAGCTTTTTTCTGCTGTTGTGTCTCTTTCTGTACCATGGTCCCCCAGCAGCAGAAGATCTGGTTGTACACTGTTTGCACTACTGGTTGCCCCACATCAAAAAGGAAGTGCATGAAACATGGGCATGTGAGCATGTTTCCAGTTGAGGTCTTTCTCAAAGCTGCCTCCTTACTGATCCATGTGCCTCTCCGAGAAAAAGCTTGTGTTAAATCTGTCCATTTAATAAAACTGGAGGTGGTATTTTTAGCAAAAATTGAGTTCTCCTTCAAGGAAGTAAATGAAGAGAGGAAATTGAGTGCTGTCAGGAAGAGTGATTTAACAACTTCAGACGTACACCAGCCCAGTGTTGGCTACTCACCTGGCTAGCCCAGCAGGTCGAAGCAGTGCTCTGCAGGAGACAGAGGTATTTCAGGCATTCTGAGTCTTCAGCTTTTGGTCTGAGCTAATCATATTTCAATCTGATGTGATCTCAAACACATTAAGCATATTTTCACTTGTAACATGCTGCTGAGTGAAGACACTATTTTACATTGACTGTGAGCCAGAGATGGTAAATTACATATTCACAGTTGTGGCAGAGCTGGAAATAAATCACCACGTTTGCAGTTTGGAGGGTGATTTACTAGTTTGGCATGGGAGGTGCTCTCCCTGGCCATGCTGCTGGACAGGGTAGGAGTTGGTACGTGCATACATGCTGTATTACGATATGTAAAGCTGTGTTTGCATGCACCATTTAATTTAAAGTTCAAACTTGTAATAAAGCATGACTGAGATACAGAACTTTCTAAATTAAATCCCAGAAGTTTCAATGACGCTGAGATGTCAAAGGGAGTTACTGTGTGACCGCAGAATTAAGTTTGCCCTGTTTTTCCTGTTCCCTGCTGAACTGACCAGATAGTGCGTACAGTTTGCCGAGCCGTGTGTCCGGCGAGACAATGGTTCTGGGTCTCTGCACCAAGTCAGAGCTGAGGGGGCCAGCCCTCCCCAGACATTGTGCTGCAGAGTACCCAGGAGGTGCCTGGCCTTGCAGGACACGTGATGCTCTGCCTATTTTTGCAGGAGCAGCTGTGTCCCAGGAGGCAGATTCCTGCCCTCTTCGTCAGGGTGGCAGCGTGCCGGCAGGAGATGGGCCGTTTTGCAAAAGGCTGTTTATAGCAGCCTCCATTTTGTACTGGGGGAGCCCGAAGCGCAGCTGCTTCTTCCTTGAGGCTAAATTTAGCCCCTTCTGTTTCTGCACATCCCTGAGCAGCAGGATCTTTGTTTCTCCCCTTTGGTGCCACTGACTCTTGTTTCAGAGGGGGGACAAAAATAGTCCTGGCTGGCATGCCAGGCCAAGAGCTTTGCACTCGCTATCTCTCTGCAGGGATCCTGGACTATTTCAGGGGAGGGGGCTGCTCCGAAATGCTCTGGGATCTCTCCTCCTCCTCCTCCTCCTGTCCTGCAGCAGCAGTGGGTTTACCCAGCAGACTGCTGCCTGCCATGGTGTGTTACAACACCTCAGACTCTCTCTTTTCTTTGGTGGCAGGGGCGGTCACAGGTAGGTGCCCTGTTGTGAAATCTCAGACCTGACCTGTTCAGCCTCCACAAAGAGCTCTGCCCACCTGTTGGCAATGGGAGCAGTGAGGAGCTGGGAGCAGCCGTGCAGGGCCATGAACGCTGTCTGCTGCCCCATGCCTCCCTGGGATGCAACCGGCTCCAGCAGAGAGAGGGTCGTGGCTTGCCCGGTGATCGTCCTGGGCAACGGGGTGGGGGAGCACCAGGGACCCCACCACGTTCGGAGCTGGGCTGGAGCTGCGTCACGGGCTGCACAGCCCCTTGTCCGTGTGGGCAGCCCCCCTTAGGAAAAGGCCACAAGCAAGCAGCTGAGATGGCAGCTTTGCGTTGCTGGCTGTACCTGTTGCTTTGCTCCTCTGACTTGTAGGGAAAAGACCTGTTCCTTGGCCTGTTGCTGTCCCAGGAGATAGAGCAGGGGGATCTCCATCTGGCATGCCCTCTGTGTCTCTCCCCCCTGCCCTACTGTCCTCTGCAGCAGCGCTGAGCCAGACCAGCAGCCCCAAGCCTTGCTCCTTCTTGCATCCTGTGTGCTCGCTGGACGACCGACTGCTATCTCTGCCTGCTGCCACGGCCCCTGCACTGCCTCCTTTCCCCCCTCTTTTGACTACTGTGCCACCTGCCTTGCCACCATGCATTTGGAGTTAGCACCAGGAGCTGTCTCAGGGGCTGGACTGATCCTGCACAGTGCTGGATCTGGGCCACTGGCCTTTCTTGGCCGAGGTGAGCACTGGTAAATCTCCATCCCTTTTATGCAGTCTTCAAAGAAGTGAAGTCCTGCAGGGTCAGGCTGTGTGTGGCTTTCTGAGTGCTGTGTGTTGAACAGTCATCGTCCTGTGCAAATGTAATAATGTTCGGCTTTTGTAGATGCAGCCCTCTGTGCTTCTGGAAGAGTCCAGCTCCACAGTTGGAGGTGTCTGGCAGGTGCCTCCTGGCTCGTATCGCAGCAGGACTCGGACCAAGCTTATGGGAAGGGATTCAGTGTCTCCTCTGATTTTTCTCTAGGTCCTTGTGCCCCCTCTGTCCTTTCCACTGTGCAAATCTCACCCCACGGAAATGCATCTGTACAGCTAGTTGTGAAACAGGTGCTATAGCTATACTGAGAGTGACCTCACTTTGCATTTATAGGAAAAGCTTGGATCCCCAAGCAGAAGCCGATGGATCCTGTTTTGGAAAGTGTGACTCTGGAGCCGGAACTGGAGGAAGCCCTTGCTAATGCCTCTGATGCAGAGCTCTGTGACATTGCTGGTAAAGTAGTTTCACATGAATTGGGGTTCAGGTTGTTCGACTACTAGTTTCTTTTTGTTTTTTCTTTTGTGAGAAATGAGCTATTAAGCTTTTTGCAGTTTATCTGAATGCTGTCAGTTTTGACAGGATTTGTTTCTTTGTTAAAAAAGAAGTGTATATTTAAAGTTCCTCTCAGCCCATGTGATTTAATCAGGAGCATGGACCAAAGCTCAGGAGGGAGAAGAAGGATTTATCAAGGGAACAGTGTGCTCTTTGATCTCTTCTCCTGTCTCTGCCACTGAATCTTGCCAATTTCAGCTTGTCACCTTCAGGAGCACAGCTTTCTTCAAGCCAAACCTCTGGGAAACAATCAAGCAGACCCAGTGAGAATGTGGATTTCTTGTGCAACCTATTAAAGAGGCTGTCAGATTAGAGCAGTCTTTCAACAGACGCTCAGGGCTGCTGTTTGTTAAAGAGGTTTTCTAACACATTTTAAAGCTACAGATTTCTTGTGATTTGTGCAGTCAGTTTTGTGAGTGTTAGCTCAGTGGTGGGGGAATCCAGCTTTAAAAGGTTGGTGTAATTCACGACGACTGAGAAGCAGGTTGGAATGCATAGCGAGCTGGAGAGGGGGACAGAGCAATTGCAGGTGCTGTTCGAGCCCCAACAGCATGCTCTTCACCAGGCTAAACAAGCCCCGTGCAAATTAAAGACAGGCACGGTCCCTCTCTGAGGGTTTTATGCCTCCATGCTCGATAAGTTCAAGCAGTGTCCCATTGCTGCTTTTCGGGCAGTGTTGTCTGAGTGGTGGTGACCCCCTGCAAGCCTCCTTGCTCTGCCACTTTAGAAATGACAATATTGGTATCTTGCTGAAGCCAGTAGCATGGACTTAGCTCTGTGACTGGGATAGGATATGCCTTGGCCAAGGAAGCATATGAACACCCCCTTGCTGCTCTACCAAGCTCACATGTCCCCTGCTGGTCTAGCAGTCGGTGAGGATTTCAGTGCTACTGGCTGCTTCTTCCAGTTCTGTCTTCTTCAGAATTCCATACTCCCTAGCAGTATCCTCCTTGCCAGAAGTCTGTAAGATAGCCTGTAGAATAACCACACCGACTAGACATCTTCTACATAATAATATCATATTCAGGCTTAGAAATGTGTTTCTGCATTAAAGCTTCCAACATATGTACCCTGGCCAAGCACTGTGTCTCTGAGTTTTGCTTTTTTACTGTACTCTCAGATTCCTGTAAAGCCCTATCCTATAAAATCTGCCTTTCCAAGCTCCAGATCCGTGCAGCAATTACTTTCACAGAGAAATGCTGTTTGGGGCAGCTTGTTCTGCAATTGTTGGGAGAATACACTTGAAGTGGCAGCAGGAGAACTGATGTGATACAAGCTGTGCTGAAATCTCAATATTGACAGTGGCAGCGTTGCTCCTGTCTGTGTAGCGGGGCTCATTTAGCAGGAGCTCGTTTTGCTCCTGCCTGTTTAGCAGGGCTCGCTGTCAGCCATGGTGTGCTGGATCCCTTCTTTGGCAAGGCCAGTAGGATAGCTCTCATGGGTGGCTCCCAATAAGTCCTGGAAGGGCTCCAGTGCCTCTGGTCAGCTGGGAGAGGCAGAAATGGGATGCCTTTGTTCTGTTTGAGTTCCTTTGGACAATACACAGCAAGTACCAGACTTAGAAATAGTGGGTCCCTCTTGTCTACCAGCACAAACTCTAGCCCCAGAAAACCCTGTGTGGTCGTAACAGCAGATCTTTCCCTCTGTCTGCAGTCCAGATATTCACAGTCCTGGCTGGTGGAGAGGTTTCATTGTCAGAATAAGCTGTGTTTGGGGTGTACGTGTGTCCACAAAATGCTGGGCCTGCAAATTACTTTTCCAAGCTGTGTTGCACTCCTGAAAATTTCAGCTGTGAGACACACAGCAGAGAAAAGGGATGGTTAGATACAAACAAGCAAACTCAAAATGCCCAGCCTCACTCAGACTTCTAAGACAGAGACTGCTTGGCTCTCTGCAATCCAACCAGGGATATGCTGAGGGAGTGTGGGGAAGTGGACAGTGGTGTTTGTTGACACCCTTTGCTGCAGGCTGTCCTGCCCATGCAACCCAGACCTGGAGTCACCGTGAGCTGTCACCATAACAGATGCCATTCATGTGATGGGCCTCAGGGATAGCCTTCTCCTGCAACTCCCAGCCCTTCTTGGCCAAAGCATCGAGGAAATGGTGATGGACTGGTGCCAACCAAGCATAAGAGGAGCAGCTCACTGGAAAGCAAAGTGCCTTTGCAGTGGCATACTTGAATTTTGGGGAGAGATTTGTCCTTTATTTATTTTAACCACTGTGCCCATGTGAAGGTCAAGATTTGTTCAGATGTGTCTGTTTGTAACAATTACTCACATGTCTGCATTTTTCTTTAGAAAGTCATATAGTTATTTAAAAAAAAAAAGTTTATTAAAAAAACAGTTTATTTTCAAACATGAACTTTCTGTGAGTAGCAGCATTATTTTTATAAACAAGAGTCTTTGCCCAAATGTTTCTAAGCCACTGGCTTCCCCCTGCTCATTTGCAGCAGGCAACAATATCATCAGATCCTCCCTGGGCACATTTCAATATGCATTTGCATATTGGTTTTGCAGTTATGAGCCTGAGATACACAAATTGGCACAAGTGTGGCTTTTGGGCTCTTACAGTCTTTGAATTTTGTTCATACCTTCACTTTCTGCATTTCAACTGAGGCAGCAGAGCTTTAGCTTCTCACAATGTCAACTTCCAAGTGTACAAAGATCAATTCAAAGCACCCCCACCCCCACTTGTTGTTGAGTAAAAACATGATGTGCATTGCCACGCTTTGCAGGACAGTCATCTCGTGTGTTGCTGGGGTTGATTTGGTTCCGCGTGGGGCACAGCTCATCTCAAAAACTGGACTGTCGCAGTGTGTGGCACATGCCCAGGTGACCAAGGGTGGTGAGGATGTGCAGGCTCCTGCTGGACTGGAGCCCTTAGATTAAATCCTACCAATGGCATTTTTTTTGTCTTTTATTGTCTTCCCCTCGCTATTTTTGCGCAATGCTGAATCAAGTCGGCTACTGGGAAACCTTGGCTGTTTGTCTGTTTGTTGTCCACAAAATGATGTTCCTCTTCTCCTATGAATGATGCTACATTGGAATAAACAAGTGAGCACATTTGAGCCCTGTTGTGTATTTATGACAGCTGGGGGGCTTGGTCCCAAGTTTTTATGTTGTTCTGTGCTTGCACAGGGAAAGGTAATGTACTACCAACGCCCATTCCAGGCAGCATGGCAGGTATGCTTCTTTTCCTCGCTTTGGACCCTGCAATAATTCACATTGTGTTCTCCTTTTCTTTTTCTGTAGCCATCCTTGGCATGCACACCTTGATGAGTAACCAGCAGTACTATGAGGCACTGGGAAGCAGCACTATTGTGAACAAAGAAGGGCTCAACAGTAAGTGATTTAGAGTGTTAGCGGGTTGCAGTGTTTGGCTTTGAAGCTGCTAGCAGAGGCAAAGTGGGAATTATTTTCAGGCTGAAACTTGAAGTCGTGAATGTCAGAGAAGCCTGTGGTTGCTGGGGCCATCTCCAGGGCATCCTTGCCCTATGTGAGTGAGCGCGGTCTCAAGACACTGCCCTGGCACCATCCGAGAGCTAGCACAGCCCAGGGAGCAGCCCCACGCAGGCGGTCTGCCCTCCATCACCCAGTTTTGGACCCTGAGAGGTTGTAGCAGCAGGCACTGGCTGTCCTGTGCTGGCTGGCCCCAGTGCTGGGCAGTGTTTCCGGATGCACGTGAGCGTAGGTGGAGCTCACAAGTGCTTCTTCAATCTCTTATCTTGCGTCTGTTTGTCAGGTCACACTTCCTTCTCCCAACACGGCTTCTAGAAGAGGAGAAACACACCCAAAGAGAACATGCTGCTGCTCAGGGTGCTTTTGGTTTCACATGTCTTGCTTTTCACTTGCAGGTGTGATTAAGCCCACACAGTACAAACCTGTTCCTGATGAGGAACCGAACTCAACGGATGTGGAGGAAACTCTGAAACGAATACAAAGCAATGATCCTGACCTCGAGGAAGTCAACCTTAACAATATTATGGTATTTGCTCCTTTCTACTCTCCTCTGCTCTCTTAATAACAGAACCAAACATTTGATACACAGAAGGCAGAGACCAAGTCTTTTGCTGCACAGAGTAATACCATAACACTGCATGCAGCCAGATAAGAAAGAGCAGTGCTTCCCATCTCTGTTTTGGGCAATAGGGCTTGTTACCCGCTGTGGGACAACGGTGTGTGTTTGGTAGCAGGAGGACTCCTGTAGATGCCTAGAAGAGTGCAGCTGCATTGAGGGAGACCTGGTTAAAGGTGTTCTAGGTCGCTTTAATGATTTAGTCAGGCACATTTGATAGAGCAGCTGTTTATGTAAGATAAAATGGTCGGAGGAAGAAGGCTTCATAATCCTCACACTTGCCGTGAAAATATGAAGAAACCTCCCTTCTTGCAGGTAGCCCTTATCCATCTCCCACCCATCCTTTCTGTGGGACTCCCTTATTTCTTGTAGAAAGCAAATCAGGACACAGCACCACTTCTTATGTTACGTCTGGGACACACACATACTAAAAAATACAGTTTCCATCTGTTCTCCCAAACTCCAGCACCCCCATCCCATGGGGTCTGTTGAGTGATGACATACTAAAATAGCAAGAACATGGATAACTGCACATGCACATTAAAAACACTTGTGCTGTGCCACCTGCACCTTTCTATGATGAAAATATTTTTACTTTCATGTATTTGATTCTGGCTAGTGACTCTGAATGTCCTTTGAGGACACCAGGCTGAGGATCTGGCAGGCCAGCACTTTTTTCGTGTGTTGGACTCGGGAGTTTGGGACACTGTTTGGAGAACTGGGGTGTGGTGGTGGAGGTGGTAAGCTTCTGGGCTCTGTGTTATGGCTTTGCAGATGGCCTTGACTATAGATGATTCCAGATGGTAGGATCCAAATGGTGTGGCAAGAAGTCCAAGTTGAGGATACCACTTAAAATTTTAGACAGGTGAAAATTCATGCACCTGAAAAGAGTATCTAAAGTGCTTGATAAGTGAAAAATACTCATTTTGTAGGAACTCAGAATAAGCAGCACAGATTTATTTTCTGGGCTGAGACCTAGCATGGCAAATATTAGCCTGAAAGATGTTGTATAAAGCAGTCAGATGTGTCTGTGGTTTGTACTACAAGGATATCGTTTCAGGTCTTTCTGGATCAGGCCCTGTAGGTGGAAATTTTCCTGAATACGACATGAATGCTGCTTAGTGCTGTCATTCATATTAAAAAGTGCAGGAGCAGTGCTTTGTAGGCTCACAGATCCTAGTTACATACATCCCCGCAAGGCCTGTGTTCATAAGTAACTGTGTTTCTGGGAAATTAAATTACACAGCAGAGACATTGTAGCTTCAAATCAAGGCAGTGAATTATCGGCCAAATGGGAAATAGGATGGAGACATTGCCATGCTCCTTAGGCCATGCTGATTGTAGCAAGAGAACTTGTAAAAACATTTATCGACCCCTTCCTAAATTAATTCAGGGCATTCGGTGATTTGACCTTGATAAGACATTTGAAGTATTACTTAAATGTATTGCATATTCCTTCATACGGATGATGGCCTAACACAGGTTTTCTTCATTTCCTTTCACAGAATATTCCCATACCAACTTTAAAAGCTTTTGCAGAAGCACTGAAAAATAACACCTACGTGAAGAAGTTCAGTATAGTTGGGACACGGAGCAACGATCCTGTTGCTTTTGTAAGTACTGTCCACTCACCATCATAAAGTTGTGAGAGGAGCTGTTCTTCGGCAAGGTATTTTCAGAGTTACTGACTGCCTTTGCACCTTATGGTGCGTTTGGCACGTTCTGCACCTCTGGTATTTGGTGCAGCTCCTTCAGTTTCAGGAGCGCTAGTGAAAGCCAGCAACAGACAGGCTTTGGTTCCTTCGCTTCCTTTTTCAGCTGCAGAGATTTCAGGACACAATCCTTTAATACCATTTGGTCTCATATTCATCCTCAGGGATCTCCTGGAAAAGGAGTGGGAAACAAGAACTGACTTCCTAGTGGCATTTTGTAAAAGCAGTTTGTCTCTCTTGATTTATCCTACATCAGCACCACCCCATTTGTTTCCTGTTGGTACAAAGCTGTATGCTGCTGTGTGCACACCCGTCCCTCCCCTCGCACACATCTGCTCCGTCTCTCTTTTATTTATTCCTTTGTGCAGACCTGTGCATATCTTGTGTGTGGCCTCTGTGGGTGATAAAGGGTCTTTCTGGCTGCTGCAAGCAGTGCTGAGTATCAGTGGAGATGCAGAGAGGTGGTGAGCGTTCTGCCTGGCCCTCGTGCTACCTTCCAGGCTGCATCCTTGCACACGCCTCCAGCACCATTGCAGACAATTTTTGCTCTTCTTCACTCAGGCCACCCCTACCTACCTCCACTCACACATGTGCACACCAGTTTCCTTTTAGAAAAAAACTCCTTTTTGGAGGGTGAGTACAGCTGTCACATTATTTCAGCCGCTCTGGACTGGGGAAGAAGCCTGTGCAGACAGCACTGGTGCTGCTGAGGGCCCGCAGGGTACTGCGCAGGGCTTGGGGAGCAGTGCAGACAAGTGCTGTGAGAATGGGTGCAGGGCAACCCTGCTGCTTGGGCATCGCTTTTTGGTCCTTCTGTTTCATGACGTAGACAGGTCCTCCCATGCAGCTTATGAAATGAGATGAGATCATCAGGTCAGGTGGCAGGGGTTGGGAGTGTGCCAGCCCACTTCTGGTCTTACCCGCTGAGGGAAGTGAAAGTGATTAATATGGTTGTGATGCCACTGGGGAAGACGTCTTGGACATGGAGAATCCCTTGTTGTTCAAGACAGATGCTCCTCTCTCTGCTTGCTGTGATGGGCATCTCAGCCCCGTACAGAAGGAGCAGTGTAGGCAGGGAGCTGGTCAGGCAGGAGGCAGGGTCGACACTGGCCAGCATCCCTGCCATCACCATGCCAGCTTTAGAAGAGGGACAGATGAAGTTGTGAGCCACAAGAGTTGACTGTCACCTTTTGGGTGGCCCTAACGGTTTGTCCATACAAGGTTTTGCTGTGGCCTCCAGAATGCTCGTGTTCAAGGATCCCCCTGCAACAGGGGGAAACCCTGCACAGCATGCAGCGTCCTCCCAGTGTCCTCCAGAGGTGAGGGATGTTGAACCCCTGCTGCTCCGGGGTGCTTTGTCCCTGCCTGTCTGACTGCCAGCTCTTCCTGCCCACCTCTGCCCACAGGCACTGGCAGAAATGCTGAAGGTCAATAACACGCTGAAGAGCCTGAATGTGGAATCAAACTTCATTTCTGGGTCAGGGATCCTGGCTGTTGTCGAAGCACTTCAGGGCAACACATCACTCATAGAGCTGCGCATCGACAACCAGGTAAAGCGTGCACAAGTGGAATCTCTGATCAAGTGAACATGTCCTGGTTGCAGGAAATTGAGTGGCTGGTCAAGGTGGAGGGTGGCAGCCCACCACCACTGCCAGGCTGCTTTGAAGAGGTTTCAGCCCTTTGTTTCTGCTGCAGTTCCTGGGTGGTATCTGCTGCTACCTACAGTAATTAACAAAGGCTGTGGCAGTGCACGCAGCTTTCCGTGTTCTGGCGCTGCCCTGGAGAGTGGTCATGCTGTCCCATATCACGCCTTGCTCTGAGCTCTTGCAGGGACTTAAATAATAATGTCTATTTTGTAAAACTGAAGTTTTTGCTACAATGCAAGGGAGAGAGAAGGAGAGCTCCAGAGTGTGCAGTGGTACAGATGCCATGGCAAGTTTAGCTTGCCCAGAAATCCGGGGGGTAGTAGTGAAGCAGCTGAGCTATGGGGAGCTCAGGGACAGGTGACTGGGAGTTCAAAATCATAGTTTCTCCAGACATCTCTTAGCTGCAGATCTGTCCAAGAAATAAAGTCTTTGGGCAAGAGGACTTGTGGGAGTGTCTGCTGGAGGAATTGGAGCCACTCAGTTGTACCAGGAAAAGGCCAGTGGTTTGTTTCACCAGCTCCAAGTCAGAAATGCCGAATGGACCAACAGGTCCAAAGAAGGAGGGAAGGGGTGGAGATGGCAGATCTAAGTGCTCGCTCTGAGTCACCCTCTGACCTGACCAGCTTGCTTTTCTGTTTTCAAAAGAGCCAGCCCTTGGGCAACAAAGTAGAAATGGAAATTGCAAACATGTTGGAAAAAAACACCTCGCTGCTGAAGTTTGGGTACCATTTCACTCAGCAAGGTCCCCGGCTCCGTGCCTCCAATGCCATGATGAATAACAATGACCTAGGTGAGTCATGCTGGCTGCAAGCCAGGGAGCATGGGAAGGTCCTGTGGGCAATTCCTGGTGGGAGAAGGGCAGAACTGCTCACTTGAAGGCTCCTGTGGAGGTACCTGAATTAGAAACCACCTCTTGAAGGGCCTCATGATGACTTGCCCCTCGAGAAGGAAAGCAGCCTTCACTGACTGATTCCCTAATGCAGCTGCTGTCACGCTCCAAACCTGGAGATGCTGGGCAGCTGAAATTCCCAGAAGGGGCAGTGTTTTTGGCAGTAACAGTGGGTCTTGTTGGGAAGGGAGTGAGAGCTGCTAACATGCTTCAGTACGGTGCGTGTTACAGCATATGGCACATGGGTTGTGAGCTGCCAGCACTTGTGATTCCTGCCAACTGCTTGTCTTCCTCCAACTTCATTCCCATTTTAACAAGCAGATGAAAAGTAGTAGAGTTGAACTTTGATGGCAGTGGGACTTGGCCCATCCCCTTCAGCAAAACAAATTGGGAGTGTTCCTAGGGAGGGGTGGGAAGCCACGTGGCTTTGTTATCTTTATACCCTCAATGAAGTGATCAGAAGTGCTTGTGAAGCAAAATGTGGGCAAGTTTGCACACTGCCATTTCAGCCAATGCATGCGGCAGAGGCTTTCCATTGCTTGGCTACAAGCTGCTGTAGAGCACTGGAAATGAGTCCAGCAGTGCAGTATTGAATGCAGCCAATGTACCAGCCACGTTGTACTCAACAGCTCCTAACTGCATAGACAGGGTGGTTACAAACAGAACAGCACCAAACCCCTTCTCAGCAGTGGCAGACAATATATCTGGGAGGAATAAGCAAAAGTATGCAGATTGTCCTTTTTGTACATTAGGAAGAACACCTCCCCCAGGAGGGTGGGGGTTTGCAAGACTCAGGGACAGAGCCAGCGGCTGCCCTGACCCAGTGCGAGGCAGAGCCCTGCTGTGAGCAAGAGGTTGGGCTGGGGGTTCCCAGGGACGCTCCCCCCACCACTAGCACTGCTGGGTTCTGCCAGACACATCTAGAAATCAAGGGCTAACAGGCAGGGTCTGAGAAGAGACCAAACATATAAATGCCAGCTGTGAAGAAATGGTGGAAAACTAGAACCATGTATTTTAATCTGCATATGGTTCACTACGGACAGGGCCTTCTGTCCCTTCATGAATCAACTTCAGGTTTAAAAGCCACAGAAAAACAGCTTTGAGTGGCTGCCATATTTAGACAGATGATAAGTATGTTGTGTTTTAAAAATAAATAAAAAAATCAATATTGCTTCAGCCAGTACCATGCTCCTAGGAAGCACAGCCAAGCTTAGAGGTATGTGCCAGTTTTTCAGTGACCACACAGAATACTCAGTATTACAGTTCACTGTATATTTATTCTGCCTGTGGCTGCATTCCTGGTCACTAGAGAGCTGCACCAGGGAAGGCTTGCTATTTTCTGTCCTTTGGAACAAAGCAAGGGTTTTAATGACTATGCAGCACCTGGCATACAAAGCAATCAGCTGGAAGATTTGGATCTAGTGTTTTAATTGTTCCTACTGTAAGGGGAGGAATTCACCACTTGCCTTCCACATAACAGTTGTGCATTTTGCCTCTTTGACCATTAAGATCTGCATTTTTGTCTGATTTGGTTCTTGTTTGCAGCTCGTATTCATCGGTGTGATGGTCTCTGGCAATAGCGTCTCAGCTCCACACCTGGACAATGTATAAGTATAGAAAAACTTTATTTTCCTCCCTGTCAGCAATAGCTCTCTGCTTGTGCTCCACCCCAGTGCTCTTGCCTACCATCACTTGATGCTACCAGAACTTGATTTTGGTCCTGTAGCTTCTTTTCTCCAAGATGCTCTATATGAACAAACTGTGAAGGCTTTTACATTCATCCTCATGAGCTAACTTCTGCATCCTCTTCATAGCTTTTTTTATTTCTTTTTCCTCACACACACTTCTTGAAAAGTTATGAGTGTAGCTGCCACAGCTGTAAATCAACTTTAAGAGTAGATATGAGACTGCTTTGACCATGTTGACCATGATCAGAGGGCTGGAGGGTAAAGGCTTAAGATAAGAAATGAGGTGGAATTTTTTATTAAGTTTGAAATGGCGATTTAGAAAAACTAGCAAAGGAAAAACTGTGGCATCCATCTCCTGCTGTCTTTACATCAGTCAGCATCAGATGATGATTTGGCCCAAGTCAGATTACAAACTATGTGAAATACAATTGACTGTAGAATAAGGCAGATAAGGCTGAAATCCGGCCTTAAAAATTCATAGGGAGAGAAACTTCATCCTACCTTCCTTGATTTTAAACTGCAAAAGGCTGTGCCTGCTGCTTAAAGCAGGAATTCAGAAGCTGATGCTGTCCTGTTTCTTTCCTGACAGAAAGTACATCTCTCGGCTCCTTTCCACAGCAGGTAAGCCAAGCCTGCTATCCACATCTTCCTGTTGCCATGACTGACTCCTCTTCCTCTTCTTTTTCAGTGAGGAAGAGAAGACTTGAAGAGTTGAATGGGCCTATTTTTCCCAAGTGCAGAACTGGAGTGTAGTTCTCCACTGTGGAGGTCATTCCTGGTGATCTGTGCTACACTGTGGAAATCTAAGGCAATAAGTGCCTTGACAGAGTATTTGTGGTGCCTCGGTTCTGTTTTATGCACTAACAGTTTAAATTAACTAGTGGCTGTAGTTGAACATTTTATCCAGTAGGACTGTTGATGTTTTCTGTAGAGTTGGAAACTATTCAAGCCAATTTCATGCAATCTCAGTTTAGAGTACATCCCAGTGTAAAAGTGACTCTTAATTAACCTGGGACCTAATTTTTCTATAAACTTCCTGCACGGTGTTTCATACAGTTAGGATGTGGTATGCATGAGTGAAAGATACAACTGTTCCACACAAATTATAGAAGTATTAAAAAATACTTTATTTTTTTTTTCCAAATTGATCTCAAGTAACTGCAGAGGAGCAACTAGTTTAACAAGCACTTCTACTATCTGGAAACATGGCTAATTTCAAGAATTGTGAATCACAATTTTTTACCAACATTTGCTGAGTCAGTTAGTGGAGATGCTGTTTCAAATGCATCCCTGTGTTTCTCAGAAAAAAACTGATCTCTGCCCCCTGATTAAATGGAACTTAAGGCCACGAATTATAAAACAGAGTCTCAAAAGTTGAGCAGTTTAAGGTGGATTAACGTCTTTCTATGCTATACATGTCTGAAGAAAACTATCACCTTCAGCGATGTGATGCAAATCCTAACCCCACAGAGATGGCCAAACTAATCAGCAAACCAGAGCCCTCTCCTCTAATCCCCACTCCCTTCAGTTTCCTAATGTTAAAAGCGTGTGTCCAGATAGCCACTGGAAACAAGTCAAATTCTCGCTCTTTGCTGTTTTGTCTAGATGACCATGTCCATTAATTAAATTTTGTTCTGCTAGGGATTGTTTCTTTTACTGCCATCCCCAATGTCTGCATAAATGCAACAATAAATGCTGTGCCATAGAAAAGCTGTTCAGAGAGGTACCCCAACCCTGAACTTACACTGCGTACAGTCTGACAGCTTTTTGTCAGTTGACCACCCATCATCTAGCCTGGGAGGAATTCCCCATAGGCTTGCGTAGCTCCCAGACATGCAGTGGCTTGAACCCAGCATTATCCCATTCAGAACTCCTGCTATTAATGTGGGTGGGAGCCTGCTCAGTAAGAAGAGTCTCCCAGCAGAAGCACTGCTATACTGAAGCCTTATTCTTGGTCTGATGACAACATGTCCTAGAAAAGGTTGTTACTTGCTAGAAATCTGTCTGTACATGTCTGTTAAGAGTGAAGTTTTGCAGCCTTTTACACATATTCCAGCAAAAGTCCCACAGATTTCTTCAGAGCTTATGCGCAAATACCACCCACGATTTAGCTCTGGCCGATGAAGCAGAGAAACACTGTACTTTCAGCAATGTGGGAAACATATTTGTTGCTCTTCAAAACTTAATAAATGCACCAGTGGTGTCAAACAAAATGCTTCACTATAGCTTCCCCCCCCCCCCAGCAAGTTTCGTATCAGAAAATGAAAAGAATACAGAAGAAAAATACTTGAAAACATATTTAAAAAAAAAAAAAAACAACAAAACAAAACAAACTGGCAGACAGCCTCCTTCTTCCATATGCACTGCAAAGACTTCAAAATGGTCAACTAAATCATCAAACCACAGACACACAGTTTCAGCTGAGCCATCCACTCAGATTTGCATGGTATGGGCTCAGCTCTTCCATTGGCTTCAGAAGAACATAAATGCATCTTATCCTGGGAAATCCTGATGGTACTAAGAAACCCAGACACACAAGGAGATGCATCTGCAGAGCAGGGAGCATTACCATGGATACTACAACAACATTTTTTCCTGAAAGAAAAAAAAAAAAACCAAACAAAAAAACAGGAACCTTGTCCTGTGTTTCACTGTAGCAGCATCCAAATTAACAATGCAGCCCAAAGGTGTACTTAGCTGGCAGGATCACTCCATGGTCCTCAGTTGATCCTTATAGAGCTGCTTTACTGAAAGATGCATGCGAGAGCTGTTGAGCAGTGGCAGGCTGTGCTGAGAGGCATCAGGCCTTGTGGTGAAAGGCATCAAGCTGTGCAGCAATGGAGATAGATAGATACAAAATGGTGATATTTAGGAGCAAATGGATCACTGTTTGTCCCAGCAGCTCTCCAGGAAAAGAGGAAAAAGCCATCTGCTGACTGCAGCATCTGGCAGTCACAGCCAATCCTGCTTAACTCTCACCTCTCCTGGAACTAACTTGCCTTCTCTCAAGCATTATCACTGAGGTGCCTGGATCCCACCACACAGCATTTCACATGGCAAGTCCTTATTTGTATTAATCTGATGAAACTAATCCAGAAGCCAGGATACAGAAGCTGCTCGTGGGCTAACATGCAACAGGGATGTTAAGGATGTCTCTCAACCTCCTTTCTGCAGCAGAGGGAACCTGGCTTTATGGGCCTCCATCTGTACATCTCAAACCTTCTCCTCCCTTGCCTTAGTGCAGCAAGGACCAAAAGAAGCCCCACGGCTCCCCTCTGCCTTTGAGGTAGAATGTCCAGCTGCCAAGAGCTCTCAGGACAATTGTACCTTGTAGCCAGGTATACCACATGGCAGACAGCTAGCGAGGTTTCAGCATTTACCTCTGCAGAATTAAGCACCTCCAATATAACAGGTGAAGTGTATTTATGCAGTACTTTTTAAAAATTACAATGGAAACACTAAAGGTTATTTATCATCATAGGAGTTTCAGAAGTTTACATATAAAATATAATTGTTGCCATTCTGTACTGGCAAGTGATACAGAAACAGCCTTCCAAATAGATTACAGTGTTCCAGACTTGCTGATAGACTGAATTATAAAATTGTGTTCTTTTTAGCCTAATATATGAAGAAAAGAGTGTAATATGCAAGTTGGGGCACTCCTGTCAGTGCTCTAGACCAGGCCTGCAAGTAGAGCTTGCATGTTTTTCCAGAAATATTCCAGTCCTCAAAAGCACAGAGGTTAACTGGCCAGCAAAGCTTGGGAGGCAAGATGCCAGGGGACCATGGGTACTGCTTAGACTTCTGCTGAAGATGTCTACTGATAGGAATTTTCCAATTTCTTCTCCAGTATGGGCTGTGCACAGATTTACTATTAAATACCATCCTAGAAATCTTCCCAAAGGAGACATTCATAAGTTCCCAAGTTTTGCTTCTTGAAAGAAACAGTCATAAAGACAGTTGATGAACCCTCGATTTCACAGTAGCCATACTGGAAGTAAGAAGAAATGCTTGCCGTGGCTTTAATGGAACCAATGCCCATGGCCTTAAGTTGCTAGTCAAGCCAACAACGAGGCCTTGCTGAATTCATAGCACTGTGGGAGAAAGTTACAATCTATATGAAAATAACATTGCCCTAACTGTCATTAAGCAACTGCAGAAACCTGAGTAAACTGTTTTCTTGCTTTTAAAAGCAGTTGCCAGTAAAAACCCCCAACAAACCAGTATTTTGATTTCCTAATGACTAACTACTATTTAGTACCAAGAATGAGAGTAAGTTTCAAAGACATTTTTCAGTCAAGACACATCTTCTACACCATTTATAAAACCTTTTTGTACATTCTACAGCATCAGGCACAGAAAGCAGCAGATGGAGAAGTTCTTTGAGTTCATATGCTGTGGATCCCTTCAAATTCAAAGACAATTTCTCCACTAATAGGAGCTGGAAATTGCATAAACATCTCACAGCTTTTGAAAAACTCCATCCACGTTTACAAAGCACAAATGCTGCCCAAATCTTGAATTATTTAACTTGGGTAAAGGACTTTGCAATCCCTTTATAGCTGTTGCTGACATTTATGCACACATCAGCATCACTTCCAGTGCCATAATGCTGGTATTTTGACAGTCTCTGTGCTCCACTCTCTGTGTGCCTCAGTTTCAACATGCTTCAAGCTGTTGGTTTTTTTGTAGTGCAAGCAGAGCTGAGCCCTGGATATTTCATGGACAAGTTGAGGGAAACAACAGTTCCCAGGAGACAGAGCATTGGAATAAGGATTGCTTTTGCCGTTCATCCTACAGGTCACACACAACAAGTATGGCTGGGCAGACAGTATCTGTGGGCCTTTGCTCCAGTTACAAGAGGGGTCACTTCAGCCTGGCCTTCGGCCAGTTTTACACAGAAATCAGTGACTTCAGGTAACTACCCCTTGCTTCTTACTGGCATAAAGTAAGAGATGCAGGCAGTTGGCATGTACGTGGAAAATATCTTCAGCTCTAATCTGGTCATGTACCCACACGCAACTGATCTATCTGCTGTTTTCACACCCTAGCACTAGCTATTGAAGCAAATATGTGATCAATGGAGAGACTGTACAGATCCATCTCTGTGCAGGAGGAAAAGAATGGAATTGTTCTTATGTCCCTTCAGTTTCTTTCAAATTGTGAGCAGCTGTGTCCCACCACACATACTCTGCTTCAAAATCCCCACGGTAGAGGCCATGCTACAAGACTGTAGCCAGGGAGAGGAATCCTGGAGTGCTGGTGATGGGTTTGGGCAATCTGGTAATTCACAGTCAAGTAATGGATGGTTTTCAGGGCATACTCTAGGCTTAAAGGCAGTGTATGAACAAGACTTTCCAAGCCAACACATTTTCATGATTCCCAAACCTAACTGAAAAGCAGATAGGGATCTGGTTATAGAGCCCTTGGCATTAGCACATATCAGATTAGCTAATGAAACAGCTTAATCTTTTCCTGCGTCCAGCATTCTTTGCAAGACACGTTCAATAGGTACCCTTGGCCGTCTCCTTGTACATTCACATTCCTCCTTAAGTGTCTGTCCTGAAGCCCTTGAAGTCACCTTGAGTTCTTTCTCTTGACAAACAGGACAGCAAGCTGTAAGACCTTTGTTGTGACAACTTGGACATGTCAGGACAAGCTGCCGGCAGTGCTGGCTGGAACAAAGTTTATACTGGTCCCACAGTGTCCCACAGTATCTGCATGCTGGAGGGAGGAGGAAAAGAGAAAGTTAACATCCACATTGCCCCATCTCTCCCCCTTGCAGAGGGTTCTCCATGGTACCACGGGGCTGCAAACTCTCATTTAAGTGGCTATCTATTGTCTTCCAGGTTTTTAATTCCTGCTTTAGCTTGATCTTCTAGAACCTATCTAATTTTTAAACTTCTGTGTTTTATGTAAAAAACTTAGGATGGCTGTCTCTCAGGAAAAGGAAACAGTGCTCACTCTAGTTCAGATTAGACAGATTTAAAGATTCTTGCTGCCAAGAGAAGAAGAAAGATATGCTGGTGGTAATCAAGCCAGTACACAGGAACGTTACCTGCTGGGCAAGGGGGTGCCATGGGGCTTCCTTCCACCTAAAAGCAATGGCCTGAAGTCCTTCCAAAACATCAGATGTGTTTTAACCCTTTAACTGAAAGCTACAGCCCAGTTTAGCTGTACCATCAAGAAGGTGCATACCCCAACACTTCTACTTGAAACTTCTGTAGGGATGGCTGTGATGTGTTCTGTTGTGTGATCTGTTTCTATGCCAAGCCAGGCACTTTCAAGATGTATATGGTAATTGCACAGAAGGAATGAGATGTTATGCTCAAAAAGTTACCCACTCAGAGAAAAACCAGCACTGCTTCCTAAGAAAGGCTAGAGCCAAATTCCATCTATTTGTACCTGGCAACTGAGAAGAAGAAAACAGGTATTTAATTTCAGTATCTGAATAGCGACCCCAGCCAGAAGACCAGGCCATGTTCTTAACTTCAACCAGAGGTCACTGAAAATTCTACAGGCTACAGAAACTTTTAAAGCATGAAAATAACAAAGTGCTGTAGAGCTCAGTGCCACCACTCTCCCAGTGCCTGGCAGTCTGTCCTGATGTTCTGTGAGATTACTGGAGCAGAGAAAAGCTGACAGCAGGAGAACTATTTAACACTTCGGTCACTTGGCCTACCACAGTCTGATAAGCACTGTGGGCAACAAGTGGGTAACAACAGCAGTACTGCTTGACATACATCTCCATAGCTGCAGATGGCTCACAACAGCAGCTGTCCTGCAGGGGATGCTTCCTGTTATGCTCCACTTTGAGGGAACTCTGTTTAGTGACCCCCTTTTCTCTCATTTCTGTTTTATGTGTTAAAGCCATAGAGTTGATAATCATCATGAAAAGTGACAGCACTAAAAGATCGAAGCAAGTATGAGGAAGAACTACACAGACCAGTTTGGCTGCCCCTATCCTGCACATCTCTGTGGAAACGATTGCAATAGCTTCCCAGCCTTCTGCACTTACATCATCTAGTCCTACCTGAGATGATATCTTCATTGGAACAAATGGCGTAGCGATCATCAAATACAAACAGCTTCCCCCTGTAGAATCCATCTGGAAACTCTTCCAGGTACTTGTGAATTCCACCTTTTAGCTGGTAAACCTCTCTGCACACTGCCTGTTTAAAGCATATTAGCAGAAAAGCTGAAGGACACAGCAGCAGTGGTGGTGTGCCAGAGTTCCCAAAGCAAATGTCAACACGAGGTGTCAACAAAAAGCAGCAGCTTCTCAGTGACCATCAGATGGTCCACCAACAACTCTAGGCAG
This sequence comes from Haliaeetus leucocephalus, assembly GCF_000737465.1. Taxonomy (NCBI): domain Eukaryota; kingdom Metazoa; phylum Chordata; class Aves; order Accipitriformes; family Accipitridae; genus Haliaeetus; species Haliaeetus leucocephalus. The sequence continues at coordinate 834,762 of NW_010973041.1, forward strand.
TGCCACCAGGGATTACTGGGCAGCTCCACAATGCTGGCTTGTTGACATGAACCCAAATGTGCATTTAATCTTACAGCCAAAAAAAGGCTGGTAACCTCCTCAGCTGAGGGAGGTTTGCTGCATCACAGATCAAATGCTTTTGAACCTCTGTGAACGTCTGCTTATTCTTGTTTTATGTAGTGAGCTTTTGGCAGGAGCACAATTTCTCAGGGTTCACACTGGTGCAGCAGAGAAGAAAAAAATCAAGGTTTAAATCTCTGGAGAACACATATGTGTGCTGTTCCCTTGCTCTTGGAGAGAAGGATCCAGGAGAAGAGTGGGATGAGCACAATTAGAACAACCCAGCGTGCTGGATTTAATTCCACAACACTGGGAAAGCACTGACCACTCTGAGATGCTCAAGCTGTGCAGTAATGACCACAGAGCATAACCTAGACAGAGCTTGTAGAAACACTGCAGAATGCTCTCAAGCCCTCCTAAAACACCGCTACAGTGGGTAGGGCAGACTTACAAATACCTCTTCTCAGCAAATGGATTATGTAATTATTGTCAGAGAGCAATCTCTGCTGTGACACTAGTCCATGCAGATCATCCTGAGCTGCATGAAACTACCCATGTCCTTGACAGACAGCATGAGGCAAGCGTGCATCAGAGAAAGTTGTCTCCCCACCTGCTCATTGAGCAGTTTGTGCTCAATAAGAATTTATCGGCAAAAGACAGCTGCCGTTAAAGCAGTCTCAACTCCCTGACACTTGGGCCCTCAGAATGACATCTCACCTTGCTCCGTAGGTAAGCAGAGCCTCTTTCACAACGAATCCCTCCCGTGCAGTACATCAGGACACGCTTGTCTTTAAAAAGCTCCAGGTTTTCATCTACGTAGCTGGGAAAATAGCTGAACTTCCTGATATCTGGAGCCAGACAGCCCTGGAAATGTCCCTACAATAACAACAGATGGCCATACAACTGGTTACAAGCAGTCTTACATGGTAAGGTCTGTGCCTCGAACTAGAGGAAGTAACAAATCTTTGGGCCAGAACACTCAGATCACTGCAGCTGCTTTAGGCAGTTTGTCAGCTGCATTTATGCATGAAAATACCTGTTAAAATCTGTAAGAGGATTTGGGACACAGTTTCTCTCCTCATCCAAACATAAAAGAGGGAGGTAATAGAACAGAACTGTCAGAGAGAGGATGGGCTACAACAGTGCAGGAGGACTGGTAGGTGTGACAGCAGGATGTCCCTATTCTTTTTGACATATGGGACAAGGCAAAAATGCTGGAAAACATCCTTACAAATTATGCTACTTTTACCTCAGACTGTATCATATTCACTGCTAATGTATGGACCACTTTGTCTTCCTCCTGCCCCAAGCTGTATAAGCACTTAGTCGGGCAGGCTCCATGCTAAGTCACTGAGCAGGTCCTCTGCTGCTTGTGTCTAATACTCATTACTAAACTGAACTTTGTACATATTACAGTCAATCTGGAATATGGAATCTCTTCCTTCAATAAGGTTACACCCTCACCTTCCCCCCAGCACCTGTAACACACTGCAAGAAGCAGGCAAACAATACTTACTATTTTACTTTCATAGAAGTTCCTACAGTCCAGCAAGATGGTATCACTTTGTCCTTGACTGGCCTGAGACAAATACTGTTCTACTTCTCTATGAAATTCCTGAGGGGATAAATGGATTCCTTTAAGCAAAAAAAAAAAAAAAAAAAGGAAAAAAAGAAAAATAAGAGAAAGAAGTGAGAAGCAGAACTACAAAACAATGTTACGTATGATCTCACTGATCCAGATTCTTCTCAGATTTCCAAACAAAAATTTTCTGTGACAGTTCACAGACTTTTAATCCCAACTCAACCAGCCAAGTTTAACCATGTTTGGCTTCCTACTGGCAAATGAAAGAAAACACAACACTGTTCCACATGACAGAAGAAGTAGCAGACAGGCGCCTGTCTCTATGATCTTTGTTATGTCCCCCTGGCAACTCTTACAGTTGTGAAAGAAAGAGTGAAAAATATTTCCCTTCCCTTTGCTCATCTTTCATTACATTTGGAGGTGCAGAAGCAACAAAAATGCAATTTTTTCAATGAAACTCTTCTCTGTTGATAAAAATGGAGAATTTCCATAAGCATTTATTACTTTCAGTACAAATTCAATTTACATAAAGTTTCTCAGCTTTCAGGTTGCTCAGGACTTAGGACTCCCAACCTACTGAAAAACAAAAAACCTCCCCCACCAAAATCCCTTACCTTATTAAAAAAATAACCCTACAGGCAACCTGCTAGAGTAGTGGGAACCATCTCCACAAAACATTGTAAAATAGGAGGATAAAAGAAAAAAAGGAAATAAATATCCAAACATACATCCCACAAACTGCCAAAAAAATGGGGAAAAAAAAAAATCCTCTGCCAAAACCACAAAAAGATGCTGTTGAAATTTACCACCAACAAAATCTCTTCAAGGTAAAAAGAGCCCCAAACTGCTCTGTTAATTGCTATTTGCTGTGCTCCTGCTTACCACCTACGTAACTGTCCTCATAGCAGATGCATAGCCAGTAACATCTTATTGGGCATAATCCATATGAAGCAGCTACGCAGCCTGTGTTACGGGGGTGGCATGAACCTGATGCAGAACTTCGCTCTGCTTTAGTGTAAAAGGCAGGAGCATGGCTGTTAACTTCAACAGAAGTAAAGCCAAGTCAGCAGTCCCTAATATAGGAACATGTATATACTCAACTGTAAGCTTCAGTGGGATTCTAGCCTTTTCTAAAAAAACCTCTCAGCATCCACAGCACCAGAATGCACTGGATTCACAAGAAGACTCCATGGAAAGCTCTTCCTATACAGCTTGGTACTTACTGCAAGCTAACTACAGTGGCAGAGCACTGGAGCTCTTTATATGGTATCATTTCTGAGCAGTCTCAAGCACCTGCAGAATATTTAGAACAAATATGAATATATTCATGCATTGAAATGTCTTTCCTAACCATCATACATAGTTTCACCTGTCCAATGACTTACTCCCTGACTGAAGTACAAGGTATGTCCCTACTCCAAACCAAGGTAACTGCTTGATGTCATTTGAACTATTACTGTTTGCCACAAAACAGAAAGTTAATTCTAAAGTTTTTTGAGGCAGCTGAACACTTAGCAACCCAAAATCTGGGCTAGCAAATTCCCTGCACCAGTAACTTTTGACTACCAATAAGAATTCAATTTCTGTATCTACTTCTCCTGAGTCCTGGCCACTATGCAGAAGGACATTATTTTGATGAAGGTACTTTATTCTTCACTTACCTCTCACTTGCAGGAGAGGCTTTATTTTTCATTAAATCAACTTACCAGTTTCTTTATAAGACACTATCTTTGGATCAATGCCCATAGGTACAATTTCTTTGAATACTCCAACTCGAAGGTCTGGGAAACAGTGAGCTCCTCCTGCACTGCTCTAGGAAATGAAACACAAAACCAATCCACTAAAATTTGCCAGGTGTCAAGATTGAAATTACCCACTCACTTTAATTTCTACAGCTCACTACAATACAAAAGTGTCTCAGTGGCTGAGGAAAAGAAATGTCTCTCCTGCTGAAATCCACACTCTAAATCCTGAGGTTTAGGCAGTGGGCCCCTACTGCAACCTGGCAGACAAGTGTCTTAGGCCTAATGACTACTCTGCAGATGAGACAGGCACCACTTGGCATGAGGTGCAGAGTCACTGAGGAGTGAGAAGGAGGACATGTCTTAGTCAGAAACAATGTCACTAGTACCTGTCATGAGAAAGTCAAGGCCCCTACAGAGCATGCTGACCCTGACAGGAATATTAAATAACCTCTAGTAATGGAACCTGTTGACACATCTGGGCCCTGCAGTTCTCTTCAGCCCCTCTGATGCCCAACGCAAGGACAGCTAGGCCTGCAGTCATGGCACGTGCGATGGAAACTGCAGTAGTTCATGGGTATGAAAGAGACACATGGAAGGTCTGCCAGGCTCAAGATTTGTCAACAGTGGCGTCTGATACCCCCAGCCCCTCCCAAACTCAAGAGCAGGATTTCCCCTTTGGAGGTCTCGGCAAGCCCTTTTTGGTAGGCACCCCCACTGCAGGCGACAGGAAGTGAGAATTTCTGCAGGGCTGAGCCTCAAACATGGCTTAGACACTATCAAGCATATAAACACTCAAAGAAAAGTGCAGTGCTGTGGCACTTGTCCCAGCTATCACGGAAATGAGTCTGCAGCATCTACAGTGGCCACTGAATATTTTCGTAGCCCCACGCGCAATCTTCACTCCTCTATCCCCATGTCTTCACAGCACAGGGACCTGAAACCCCCACTTACTTGGGTATACAGCATGCGGAGGAACTGTGAGACAGAAAATACCACCATGCACTAATGCATGAATGTTGATGCCCAGAGAGATCACGCAGGGTTGGAGGTTTTACCAAGTTTAAGGAAAAATTCCATCCCTGTTCCGTTTTTGCATCCACACATGACTGTAACTAACAGTTCACATTTACTCTTGAAATTGAGCCAAGCACAACAGACAGTTAAAAAGCTAAGACTGAATCAGCACTGCAGCTCTACATGGGATTTGAGTTTCACAAGTTTCACTAACTCCTTTCGTCTAGGTATTTATGGGAAAAAAATAAAACTGTGTGGAAAAGAAAAATGCTATAAAAGCAGCAGCTTTCCTTCCTCACAGAGAAACCAGTACCTACAGTGCTGGGGCAGCAAAAGCCTACCAGAATGCCATACGGTGCCAGCCACAGCTGCCATCACCATCTGAAAACAGCAACCAGCACATATGCTCAGGCTCAAGTAGAAGTTAGCACCTCACTCTCCCTCCAGTCAGGCACTAACTGGAGTAGGGAGAAACCTCTTGACTCTGCCTGTGTATTCTCTCTAGAAGACATCCAATTCATGGAACTGACAGTGCACCTATATGGACACCAAAGCCCACATTAACCTAAACCAGCAGGCTAGGGAAGGATCTCAAATCAGGGTTAAGAGGAGAGTGTGGGAATACTCTGCTTGGGTAAGTGTACGTTGTGATGCCTTGGTTTTGGCAGTCGGGTTGGAGTAAATGCTTGTTGAAGAATGGTGGGGCTGAAGTACACTCCCTCATTCACCTGTATGGGGGGCTTTGCAGCTGTACCCATAGCTGCCAAAGCTCGTAGCAGCTGCTATCACTGCTCATGATAACTGCTACTGCTGGTGAAAACCAGCAGAGATAACTAAACAAAGCAAGGTTAGGAACCCTTGGCTTAGATCAGTGCTGGGAGAGCAGAACTGCTAGAGCAGAAGTAATACTACCAAGAAGCAATGTGCTTATTTCTCAGAAATTAAATGTCCTGCATTAACAATGTCCATGTAGAAATTATTTTTTCATACCTTGAAATCCTCTTGACACAAAATGTCTTTGAACAGAGGCTGGGAAAGCATAACTTCAATGTAGAGACTGGTAGCTACTTTGCTTCCACCAACCGTCCCATTAATCCCTTCCGAAGCAACTCGTACCTAGAAGGCAAGAGGACAAACCGGGGCTAATGCTTAGTAACAGCAAAAACAGATCACAGTGAAATTAGCAAAATATGACTGGGTTACAAAAGGCAGACACAGAAATATGTTCAGAAAAGAGACTACTGAGGAAGGAAGGAAAAGATGGTTATACTGAAGTTGACCATAAAAAAGGCAGTAAATAAAATAGGAATAAACCCCCAGGAATCACTTTTGAGCCATTTCAAAAGAATGACATCAAGACAGTCAGAAAAGTTTGTGCAATAAACAGAGAAATGCTAACTGGTTAACAGGCAAATCCTGCAGTCAGCATTAACATTCCCACTGGAAGTCTGCCTCAGGAAGAACAATGGGATTGTGCCCAGTGACTCACACAGCTAAAAGGAAAATGTGAATATGCATGATATTGCATGTAATATTAAATTCCAGTGTGAGTCATTTTATCTCCAGCACTGACAAATGAACAAAAACTCTGAAGTGGTGAAAAAAAAAACATTTTAATATAAGAGGCAAGGAAAAAAAAACAACTGGCTGAGAAGGCAAATGCTGTACCTGTCTTGGAGATGGAAAAAAAAATTAAAAATTGAGAAAAATACCAACCACCAGACAAGACAGCTGAACAAATAAAGAAGTGACTGCATCAGGACATTTCACCCCCAGACCTGTACTGACGTAAAACAGGGAAGGTGCCTACCATTGGCAGAGAAAAAGAAGCTACTTGGGAAGACAAGTCAAAGATAAGAGTAGTCTCCTGCTCCAGGCTGCCCTCTTGAAAAATCCCTCTCCCCACAGACAGCCTAGGAACATCAGCTTCGTGAGGCTAAAATTCACCTTTGCCCACAACCTCAAAAGGCCAGTTAGATGACCCAACTCACCTCCTTGGTCAGTCTGCCAGGAATGAAAAGAACAAAGATGCTGTGCAGGAATGAGCATTGCTATCTTATGGTCTAAGGTGTCAGTTGCTCTCATCTCATTCCTGACAGTATGAATTACAGCTTGGTGGAGTGGTTCTGACTGGAGGACCATTGTGCACTGAGGAGTTACTGATACACATAACAGTTAATGGGAGCAAGTCCAGACCCACGCTGCACGGCACTGCACCTGAAGCCTGGCCTTCAGGCTTCGATGTACTGCACATATCCTCTAGCCACAGGACAAACCCAGCCCAATAATCCTAACAGATGTGCCCACATGCAGCTCCCTGTTGATGCCAGTGATTATGCCACTTGCGTGTCCTTGCTTTTATCTAAAAGTGCATCAAGAGGTTCTCATGTGAATAGCCTTTCTGTTTGACAGTCTGAGTTATGAAAAGATTTGTTTTCCTGTAAAAAAAAAAAATCTTTAACAGTTAAAATAATGGAAATGGGGTAACCCTTGCAAGGACAAGGTCTGCACAGTGTGCTGTGTGTGGATCAGAGGGTCGCTCAATGCCATACAACTCAGGGTTCCCAGCATCGAAAGGGATATAAGATTATCTGTATTATTTTCTTTTTCTTTGTAGCATTAGCCCTTAAACAGCATTTTAAATGATACTTCACAGAGTCTGAGTGCCTTTCTTAATGGGATAACAGACTAGCACCTTCTGGTGCAAAACACTTGGTTCTCCACAAGTCCCATCATCCTGCACTAAGCAAAGAAGATGGGTTTTTGTTAAGAATACAACCATTGCTTAAAACCTTACCTTGCCAGTGAGATGCAGATGCTGGCACAGAGCCTTTTGCCAAGAACAAAGTTTCTCTGGATCCTTCACCTCACAGTAACAGTAATACAGAAGTACTTCTCCCACCTTGCTGTCCATAGCATGGCAAAGATGAACAAATAGAAAAAGGATGTTAGGGTTGAAAGCACAAAAATGTACTATTAGCAGTAACCATCCAAAAAGCAGACAATTTTCTTCTGGCAGATGCAGGGGGAAAAACAAAACCACAAACAAACTTTGGAGGTATTAGCACTGCTGGGTTTGATTTATTTCAAAGAGAAAAAATATGAAATAAAAAAAGCTCCCACATTCCTAGTTCTTGGGACTGGTTACAAAATGAACTCATCTGTGCTGCATGGGACATCTCTGCCAGTGGCATATCGTGCGCTCACTCAAGTTTCTCTCAACACACAGGGCACAAGAACTGCTGGTTTCTGTGCACACAAGTGTCCCATTAAATGCTTAATTTGACAAACTTGCACTTGAAAATTCAAGTGCTTGAGCTATCTGAAATTAAAAAGCTAAAATTTTCAGTGAGATTGTGTGTGCTGGCATTCCGAGCAGCACAAGCCGAACTCCCTCACAGTCAGAAACATTTTTGTGAACCTACACTCATTCGTAACTAACGAGCCCTTAAGGTACTTGAACAAGCAGAGAAAAGGGACCTGCGCCAAGCATACCCTGCTGTTCTGCTCTTTTCTGTTATGGTCCTTCCTTACTCATAGATCTAAGCCACTGTGTATGTCCTCGTTTTGGCTGGCATAGAATTATTTTTCTTCCTAGTAGCTGGTATAATGCTATGTTTTGGATTCAGTATGAGAATGTCAGTAACACACAGATGTTTTCAGTTGTTGCTAAGTAGCATTTAGACTAAGTCAGGGATATTTCAGCTTCTCATACCCAGCCAGCAAGAAGGCTGGAGGGGCACAAGAAGCTGGGAGGGGAGACAGCCAGGGCAGCTGACCCAAACTGGCCAAAGGGGTATTCCATACCATGTGATGTCATGCCCAGTATATAAGCTGGGGGAACTGGCCTGGGGGGGATCACTGCTTGGGAACTAACTGGGCATCGGTTGGTGGGCGGTGAGCAATTGCATTGTGGATCACTTGTTTTGTATATTCTTATCCTTTTATTATTATTATTGTCATTTTATTATTGTTATTATTTTCTTCCTTTCCGTTCTATTAAACTGTCTTTATCTCAACCCACGAGTTTTACTTTTTTTGTCCCACTTCTCTCCCCCATCCCACTGGGGGGGGCGGCGGTAAGTGAGCAAGCAACTGCATGGTGCTTAGTTGCTGGCTGGGGTTAAACCATGACAGAGTAACACCTGTACAGGTCTGCTTTAACAATGTGGGATGATACAGCTCTGATAATTCCATCCTCTGAAGTTCCCACGTTCGCCATCCAAAAATGCAGCGTATCTACTTCTTTATCGGCACAGCGGTAATTTGCATGTTTTGTACAGGTGTGAGCAGTTGTGAAAGGAATTCAAATAAACCGCGGGACTCCTGGAGGGTACCTACACCTGTTGATCTAACGATGTATCTCAGGAAGGTATCCGAAGCACTGGGAGATCTAAACAAATACCAGGGAAGACTCTTTCTGTACCCTGAAGTGTCGCTTGACTGAACTTCATAAAAAGAAAAAGCAGTCCTTGCAGAAGACCGTGTGAAGCCTAAGCAGCCCAGCAACACCCTGCCAGTACCAGGCCTCCAAACCGCTGTGGGACTTGTTCTTACCTTGTCAGGTCATCATAGCTAACGCGGCTTGTGTCCGGGAGCGTGCAGGTGATCTCAGGGGTGCCACAAGAGTGCCCGTTCAGTCCGTCCGCACCGCCCACCGGCACCGGGCCGCTCGAGGGGCTCGCTTCAGCAGCTGCCTGCTCCGCAGGCAGCCCTGCCCGCTGCCCGGCGTCCGTCGTCAGCCCCGCCTGCCGCCCGATGTCTCCGGCGTGCTGCAGAGCCACATGCCTGTGAATGCCGGGGAGCTCTTCAAACGCCTGCCGGCAGCACCGCCACCGCACGCCCTCTCCGCCGGCGGGACACCGGCCTGCGGCCGGCACCTCCCTTGCTTTGACGAACAGCGAAAAGGCCTGAAACGCACCACAAGGGCCACCCGTTACCAGCGCTC
>NW_010973041.1:844164-846814 GCF_000737465.1 Haliaeetus leucocephalus
CAAAGTTACCTGGCTGGTTGTGGCTTTTATTTGGTAGTGCTATTTCCTAGACTCAGTTCTGGCCTCCATCCTTGAAGCCTGGTGTCCAGATGAAAACTAACATTGCCAGACTAGGAGATGTGGAGTTTTGCTCACTGCCTGGTTTTGTAGTTTAGCTCCCTTTGTCCCTTTCGTTTCTGCACCGTCGCGGTACTTGGGCAACGCAGCAATTCTTGCAGATTCCCAGGCTTTTCTATTTCTTTTACGTTAATGCAACGAGTAAAATACTCTTTTTCAGAGCTGCGAGCGTTTGCAATGCGTCTGGGGATTATTCACGTGGTAACGAGCCCACAGCCCCGCTCGCCTCGCTGGGAAAAGAGAACCAGGAATAAAAGCCCAATCGATATCGCGATTCCATTTTTTAAAAGCGAATCTTAGCCAATTAACAGCAATAAAACCTGGCCTCCTTTTTGAAGTGCTAACTAAAATATTCGAGGGGGGTAGTTGGGAATGTTGGTCCTTTTGCAATTCGCATAGAGAAGGCGAGCTAATACCATTAAACAAAAGGCACTAAGCCACATATTCAGGCTTAGTGAATTCAGCAACTTTTTATATGGGCAATTTGTTTAAGCTTAGATTTCGGAGTACGATGTGGAATATATGTGGTTGAAACCTGATCTGCCTTGGCCAGATTCCTTACATCCATCCATCCATTTATCCGTTTAGAGAGGATAACCCAGAGCATTTTACACGTACAGCTGAACGATTTTATTTTTAAAGTGTTACTTGGAGGAACGCCATTGTCCACTGCTAATTTTAAATTCAACGCATTCAATAGCCCCGTTTACACCTAAGCCATTATCCTGGGCTTTCGTTTATGGCAGCTGAAATGTGTAGCAGAGCTCGTGGATATGTTTTTATTTGGGTTATTGAAGACCTTTTGGGCTCTCCCTGTTTTCCCTCTAGTGAATTGTTGTGTGCTGTATAGCCAGGGTGATGCTCCGTCCAAAAGCGCCAGTGTAATGTTTCCCTAACCTTCTACAGAGCCGAAATGAACCCAAGGATAAGATTATAGTTTCCTCTGTGATTTTTTTTTTTTTTTACGGCTTTTTAAGGACCGGGGTGTTAAAATATTTTGCGGAACTGGAGAGGTAGATTAGCAGGGTTTCTTGCCAAAGCTGGGAAGCTGGTATTACAGACTGTCCCAGGGGGAAATCGCTCACATTAACCACTAAATGAATATTTGACAAGGGCTCATTCGGGGGTATTATTACTACAAACGGGTCCCTACTGGACTTTCCAAGGGTCAAAGAGCAATGGTTCAATTAATTATTTAGACTGTTAGTAGATTTGGTTGTAATAGCTGTACTTATTTCTGCAACCGACAGCTTCTTGCGGTGGGGGACCTGGGGAGAGGCTCTCTGCCTCGCAGCCCCTGCTGCAGCCCGCGGGCGGGCAGCGACGGGGCGAGCGGCTGCCGGCTGCCAGCAGGCATTTTTTGGCTGAAAAATATATTTTTAGTCCTTGAGGTGCCCACTGGTGCCGTGTGGGACACCGGGGGTGGCGGTGGTCCCCGCAGCAGCGTGGTCTCTCTCAAGATTGCTTCCCCCTCGTCCCCAACGGGCAGCAGACCTGTGTATCTGTCTCCGAAGAGGAGGTAGATAGCTCAGCAATGTAAGTAGTGTATTATACAGGTCCCACTGAAAGAAAGAGGCCCATTACTGATAGGTGTGATTAGATACACTTCAGTTATTTAAATCCTGATCTAACTCAAATATTAAAATCTAACGCCTGCTTCGGGTGCGTACGAGATTTCCGAGGATATATGCAAAATGCTGACATTCAGATGGCAGGAGAGCTTCGTCTTTGCGTTATTAACGCCAGCCAGCCTCGCCTGACACTGGCGTTTCAACATTTTTGTTGTTGGGGGGGGGGGCGAGAGAAGGGAGGATTATTTTGTTTAATTTCTACAACAAACATGTCCGCAGTAGTAGATACTAAAAAAAAAAAATGCTGGGAGTGTGCGATTAGGTGACAATAATATATGTTGAATGAATAAGAGATAAGCTGCAAGGGGGGAGAGGGAAGCAGTAATTACAAACCCAATTCATTCAGCTTTTCAGGACTTTTGTTGTGGGAGCTCCATTGACGGGCTTCGAGCTGCCAGTTTTCTCACATTAAAAAGAACTGATCAGCGCCTCAGGGGGACAAGCAACACCGCTTAACTGCATAGTGATGGGGTCCTCATTTAGAGCCATTACAACAAGAAAATTAAACAGAGCCTTTGTGTGCACCAGGTTTACTTTTCAATTGCTGACAGTTTATAGCTAACTGCTCAGAGATTGAAGTTTGATTGCGGTTTGATCGCCTGCTAGTTAGCACCACCGCTATTTTAGTTTTGGTAATTAAAACCAGTTTTTCTGACGACGGCACGGGGAACTGCAAGAACTTTGGTGCTGTTTTGCTTTTGAGGAACCAGTGCACTTGGCGAGGACGTACGGCGCTGAAGTGAGTGTGGGGGCTGTTTCCCTTGCGAGCCGAAAAGAAAAGGAACCCAGGGACGGAAATCCTCGGAGCTGCACCTTTGGCTGGGCGACGGCGGGAGGGCGAGCTCCGTCCCCCGGGGTCGGCACCGCGCCGGGCGCCCGGCCGGCTCTGCCCGGGGACCGGC